>NW_018405627.1:797906-872341 GCF_002113885.1 Mizuhopecten yessoensis
GGGGGGGTATGCCCATAACGCCCTCACCTAGACCCGCCCCTGATAATTTTCTGTCTGAATCATCACACGTGTTTTGTATAATGTTAAGAATTTAACGCGTCTATTTCAGTAAAGTAAAGCAGGGCACCAAATATTGCCAGAAATAAAGAAAAAGGTAGGAGAGGTAAGGAAAGGATTGAGATCAAAAATATGCTACTTTGGGTTCAGAAGATCAACTTTGTCTTCTTGAATGTCCCCCGCAAGACGTTATGAGGAGGAAAAAGAGGAAAAAAATAAAATCAATAAGAGTCCCTGATTAGTAGCCCATACGTTTAGATAGAAGAAGATGAAAAGTATTCCGTAATGGTGGTCCAACGTTGTGACAGAAGGGTATGTTAAAAAAGTCTGAAAGGGTCCAATGTTAGTAGCTTCATACGTTGAGGAAAAAGATGCAAAAAATCTGTAATCGCCCAACAGTAGTTGACCCATACATTGAGGTAGAAGATGGAAAACAATGATTTTGTAATGGTCCAACATTTGTAGCCTCATACGTTGAGGTAAAAGATGGAAAAAAATATTCTATAAGGCCCCACATTATAAGTCTCATATACGTTGTGGTAGTATGGTTTTGAACAAGAGAGTGGGCTAATTTTGTTTCTCCGAACCTGTAAAGGTACCAACTGTATCTGAGAAGGTGTTTTTTTTTGTAACTTAATGTATGTTTTATTTCTCTATAGCTGCCAGCTGATTGTTTTGTGTATTTTGTGAAGCAAGCCCTACACTGAGTACGCTGTATGTGTACTACAATCACTCATGACGACAATTGGCGCTTATAAATTGATATCTGCAGTGCATGTTTTAATGCAAACCAACCAATCAATCAGAAACCGCAACTATTGGCGTCTTTTATATCGCTAACGAATCTTAGATTGGATAATGTGTCAATGTCGCGACGACAGTTACATATAGCATTACACTAGCGATAGTAGAGGAGAGCATGACGAATTTGTTATAAAAACTACGCAAATGTATTGCGCCAACGATTTTCTTTAAGCCACTCACAAAAAAATCAAAGTGTAAATAATAATATTAATTTCCATAATTAAGAGATATAAAAATGAAATATGATATTAATTTCTTGTATTTCTTCAAAACCTTTTCAAAAGAATGGCAGCATCAGTTTCATGTTGTATGTCTAGTCAATGAAAGGCTCACTGCGATAGGATAAAGGTTTAGCTGTCAGCCAATCGGATTGCATGTTTCATTTGTTGTAACATACACGGATGTTACTTTATTCAAATTACACATTCAACTCTTTCTGTGCTCGAAGCACAAGTATGTTTCGTTAAGACGTAAAAATGTCAATTGGTATTGAACGTAATATCTACCTTATTTAACAGCTCAGAGAAGTAAGATAGCGGTTATATATCCTGCTTCCCCCAAAGATTTGTCAGAAGAACAAGTCTTCTTGACAGATATCTGGCAATATGTTTATTCAGACTATCTTTATTTATTAGCAACAAAAATAAGGAATTTGTCTTTTAAAAGTTTCACAGATCGAGACAATATTCACAAACTCCCATGGTATTATATATAACATCAATAAATTGGCATAGATTGTGCCTGCGATGCAAAATAAAAAGTTCAAGAAAACGGAAAAGCGTTTTTAGATAACAAAAGAAATGCCTTTAGCGGGAAAACCTTGAACTTTCAACAGTTTAAAAAAGTTGATGATACGATGCATGCCATTGCGTATGTTTAAGAGTCCCCCTGTGAATCGGGATTTTCTGAATCTGCTACGAGTTCAAATAGTTCAGATAAAATATGTCCATAAGCAGACACGCAACCCCCATGTTCTTGAGTGGGCCCTGCATCACCTACCTCATATATCCCTGTAGCTGGGCAGAGCAGGACAAACTATCTAATGGTCTGTGTTCTATGTCTTCCATACATCGAAAATGAAAAATGAAAATCCAATACATATTTCACGAAACCTAATGAAAGTCAATGACCACGACACACGGAACCTTGCTGTAAAGACAGGCATGAAAATAAATATTAAGAAGATTTTAAAGCAAAAATATTAATCGATGTTGAACTTAATGTCTACCTTTTTCAACAGCTATGAGAAGTAACGCTCTGTTATATATCCTGTGAATCCCCTACAGACTTCAAAGCAACACGTCTACTAAATACCGCCGTATATCTTTGGCTTTGTGTGATATACACCAACTGAAAGTTGTAACTTAAATTCAACATCTCATTCTTCATTTTAGCGTATATCCTGCAGAATGTATAACAGAACTATACTTTTTGTATAGACAACAACGAAAGGAATTAGTCTGTTTGAAATTTTACAGATCGAGAAAATATTCCCAAACGCCCCAAGCATAAGTTGTAAATATAGCAGTTATGAATTTGTATAGATAGCGTCTACAATGCAGGATAAATATTTCAAGAAAGGTGCTCTGAAAAAACACTAGAAATACATTTTTCGAAAAAAGATCAACATATTGAACAGTTGAAAGAAAAAATAATGACAAGATGTTTACAATCTTTGCAATCTGGGTCCTACTGGATCGTCTGTGAAATCATTGAATTCACAAGGCAGTAATGTCCACAGTTGAAAGGGACCATGTCAGTGTTGCCTTTCAGCTTCATTCCATTGAAATGCCATAATATAGACAGCAGATCAGTATCAGACTGTTAATAGTCTTCTAAATAAATAAAAACGGAAAGAAAACTATTTGAAAGAGGTTATTTTTTGACCATGCAATGATATACCGAAATTCTCTAAAAACTAAGAGCGTGAACAAAACGTGATAATATAGTTTCCTGTCCTGTTGGCTACGTATCTTTTAGAACACTTATTGCAGCATAAACTACTCTAAAATCTCAATAATAAGCCTGATTTGAAAATAAGCCGGTTTAGAAAATAAGCCTATGATTCCTTACAGTGCAAAATATCTTGATAATAAGTCGTCTTTGCCTGTAAGCCGGTCTTGGAATACATTGGATTTCAGGCAGGCGCCACATAACCTCTGTCGGCCTTAATGATCCCCGTCCCTCCTCCTAAAAACATAATGAGGCATTGTGTTTTTTCCTACGGCATCGCTATTGCATAAGCAAATCATTACTGAACAATTATAACCCATACCTTGCGGGAGTTTCTTCAGATTTTTTGGAAAATTAGGAAATTTCGATATTTTTTTGATATTTTTTTTACGTCGGGCTTGCGTGTCGGCCACGTTGTTTACATCGTTACCGACGACAACCTTTTCCGCACACTTTCGTGAATGGAGATTTTTAACGCAAGGGACACAACTCTTTATTCGAAACGTTATTATAACGAAATCTATTCAAGGGAAGATAACAACATTGTCGCAATGGTAATCAGGGGCAGGTAACTCTAAAACTGAAAACCTACAGTGGAATTCTTTAGTGTTTTGCTCTGCCTGGGACGGGGATCCTTAACCGGTTTTAAAGGCAACTGTCACATTACATGAATTATTGTTGAAAAAAATTGATAAAATGAAAAAAAAAGAAACAAGTTTAATTTCGTTTACAAAATCTGTGTATAGGCTTAGAAAAATGCCATTGAATGCATGTCTTTGAAAAATTGAAAAATGTCAACTGACTTTGTAAAAATGACTGCTTTAAAAATTAGTCATAGTTTATTATTTTTAAGTATAGGGTCTCAGCGGGTCTTGAAACTGTGCCGGTGCCCAAATTTTGAACTGTTGCACGTACAGGGGTTGTCACAGAGAGTATTATCACAGAGTTTAATTAAGATATTTTTTTTTTTAAATTTAGGATATAAGGTTTTGATATTATATACGGGATAGTTTATAATTTTAATCCATGGGATGCTTACTTTTCCGAAACGGAAAAAGTTAAACATGGATCTGCATTCTTTGGACCCTTACTACTACCAGCGAGCCCCTAAATGCCATACGGTGCAGTAAATGTCGACTATAATGTGATCGCTGATTTTGTCTATTTGGTGAATATTTCAAGGTGTCTGTCTAGATGATTTGGTATCAAACTGATACTCATTTTTGTTTGGTTAAACAATAACGAAAAGCATGTTTGCCTTTCTAATGAATTCATAAGAAATGGTCAAAATTGTTCATATATACCAAAACACTGCATGCACTTAAAAATGGATGTTTCCTTTTCAAGCGTTTCAAGTACAATGCTTGAATTATTTCTGTCTCCTGATGAAACATTGGTATTTCATAGGACAGACTATTTTAACAAATGTTTTTTTTTTGAATAAAGCGCCAAAATATTGTTCAATGTATCACATACTACATGTATTATATGATTTGAATAATTTCTTATTTCATTCGATACAGTCCTAACCATCCGTCAGTGAGTCAACACGTTCTGGTCATACATTCTAAAATATAGTAAAACCTCGAAATAATGCCCCTCGTTTCATTTGTCACTTCACATAACGCCAACATATGTCAAGGTCCCTATTTCTCCTTTTATTAAGAATTCCTATATATGTGTCCTTCGATTTATCGCCAACCCCTTTATAACGCCATTTCCCCCCTGGACAAATGGTGTCAGTATAAGGAGGTTTTACTGTAGTTTTACTCATGGCTTAACATTAAATGGAGAATCTCAATTTTGAAACATCGCGCGCAGGACAGTTTTGATCCGACTTAGGGTTCCAACCCAAACAGTAATCTTCTAATTGAGTGATACAAAAAATCTAAACTTATAAAAGATCATTTGGGAAAACCAAAAAATATTAATATCCCGAATAATGATACTCTTTGAATATATACAAGGATCCGGAGCGTCACTGGTGCATGCTAGGAAATAGGCTCCAATCATGGTAAAAGCAAGCTGAGTAGGCGGGGAATGAACAGAATAAAACATGTATATAATTGTTTATGAAAGTCGCTTGAAAAATATCAGTCAACAAACGTTTTACATGTTTCGGTATCAATAAGGAAAACAAGTTATTGATAAGGTTTCCATTTTAGTAACTACTACCGGCCGGGGTCAATTTACAATCAAAATAATGTCAGCACCGTTTGTGACTAGGTAGCGGCAGTTTTTAGTTTAAAGATTGATAGAGATGCCATGGGAACGACAACTAATTTCTCAGATTTCGGCATGCGGGCGTATTTTGTTCGCTGTTTATGTTTGAAAGATAATTATGTTACAAATATCGACCAAGAATTATATCAATATTTGTCATTCGCTGTGTTATCCAAGTAATCAGTGAAGCCCCGGGGACGGAGAGACAATGACAATAGAAAAGCCATCCGATACTCGGAAGTCATTAACAAATTGTCTATTAGTGTGATAACCGAATACAAGTTTTGATCTCTTTCTACTGTATCATTTATAAATCCAGCCTCCTTTGATAAGCTGCAGGACGTATTTACCAACTGCCACCAGAGGTGTTAGATATTTCGTTCTTAGATCAAACAATGTGTGTTTATTTAGTCTATAAATCTTAATTGGTTAAGCTCGAAGCGGTTAGTGGGAGTTAACATAGCTAATTAATCCCTCAGGGGAGATAACCGCGTTCAGACAATGAGGGATAACTCCGAATCTAATGTTCGCTGATTGATTTTAACGATTTTCACAAGTGTTGGTTGTGTTTTGACCTTAACTCGAGAGGAAATCCGAAGAACGTTTTCCATTTACATCATTCGTTAGAATATAAGATAAAAACAACACAAATACTTAAAATTAAGTGGAATTAGAGGATAACTACGTCACGTAATGTCATACAAGGCGTCAAAAAGATGCAGACATTTTCTAATTATCCGTCTTAGATGCGTTTATTTAACATTGTTAACGACCTTGGTTTTCTCGTTTTATCGTAATGTTTTAAAGGTTTTCAGACCTTGATTTCTTTGCTATTCTTGTTGAATGGAAGCTCTTTAGTGTCGTATGGTCTACTCATGACAAACGGAAAAGTATTGTGTTTTTATAAATATAACTCCTCTACTAATGATATAAAATCGGAATAAAACAAGCGTGATTGTGATAAGTTATATAACATATTTCATAGTTGTTGTAAAAAAATAAAATATCTATATTTTTATTTATATCACTTACATTGTTTTTTAGTCTTAAGTTTGCATGAAATAGAAAGTTCTGTATATCAATCTATAATCATCAACATGATAATAATCAGAATAGTAGTACGTTTTTTTGCATAACATTTGATGGTGATATTGCTAACTCTAGGATTTAGTCAACACAATACATCTCCAGCACACACACACACACAGGCATACACACACAGGGAGATATTAGCCAGGTGGCGTAGGACCATAGTCTACTAGTAGTTAGTGCCTGATAAAGCTGCTCCTGCGAATTCCTAAATATTGTATTGATTTATGTATATGCTAATTGTATTGACTGTACACAAAATGTATATCTATGAACTGTAAAGCGCTTTCGAGTGGCTTATGTTGGCTAGATATGGCGCTATATCAAATAATGTATATTAATTATTATTAATCATTTAACACAATTATGACATCATCAATGATATTGGAGGTTGTTCAAGAGATAGTACAGATGAAACTTTGAAGTGTTGCCCAACAAAGGTCAAAATATGAGATACCTTTTGTATTGCAAAACAAAGTTCTCATGTCTTCATAAGAGGGGAAATAGCTTGAGGCATGAAAGGGAAACTCAAAAATAGGTAATGGGTTGAAACTGGAGTAGGAATTCATTGGAGTTAGGTATTATATGAGAGGCGTTGTATGTTTAAGAGGGGGAGGCACACATGACGAAATTTGTTTCAAAGATTAGCCAGAATGGGGGGAATACACTTTGTTTTTTTCCTGAGAGATCTGGGCGGTGAAAGTAAACACATTAAAAATAATTTCAGAAAAAGGCAGAGCCGGGAGCTAGAGTATGTGAGTGAGGTAACACCTTCTGACAAAACAGTGATATATATTCACATAAGTGCGACGACAATTAAAAGTGAGATGGTTGTTCATAAGGACGAGAAGCATGGAACTCGCTGTCAATATGTATTACATAAATGACCTTGGGTAACATCGATAAATGCTGACAACCTATATCCTGACGCTCTTTAACGATTCTGTACCGTATCTATGATCTCCGACATATTTGAAAGTCTTCCATAATTTTTCATAATTCCTTATATGCTTTCTGAACTTTGCTCTATTTTCTAAACCCTTTTCCGTCCTCGTGATCCAAACTGTTAATCTTCAGACTTTGTTTTAGTCAAGGTTATTTCTGCAATCCTTTCGTTGTTTCTAACTTGACATGGAGTTCATTTGTATCTCGCAACAATCTTAGTTTCCCTCAAGGGACATTAGGTGTCTTTTTAGAGTTATTTGAACCCCCTTCGATGATGACATTTGATGCTTCTCTTACGGTTTTAACGCATCGCTTACATTAACAAATGCTGCCTTACTTTTAGTATTTAGTAAAGATTTATTGAGTTAAGATATAGGTTTACGGAAGAGAAGAATGGAGCAGGAAGGAGGGAAAGAGGTGCAAAAGGGCTTTTTATATTGATGTTAAGTATCTCTCAGTGTCCTCTTCTTTGACACAAAGCGTCCCTGTTTAAACATATTGTGCCGGTACCCCTTACAAGGGAATTTTCGGTGCTCCTCTAGAGCCTACGTGTCTGAGAGTGTCGACCCCAGGTCGTCCGTCACGTCTGAAGTAAATACCACAACCTAATGTATTTTTTTATGAAATCGATTTCTAATAATTTTTAAAAGACAGAGGAAGAATGACTTAATATGCTTAAATGTCGAATAAGGAACCCCGTGTAATTGTGTATTAGCTTTAATTCTTTTATCAACACGCTGTTCGGATTTTCGAGTCAATTTTCTATTTCATTGTTCAATTTGCCGTGAAATTTTCGTCGGATTGAATTATGTAAAAAAAATAACACATTTACAGACAAGCGAAAAAGTGCTTTGGGAAGCTTAATGCTACAGATGATTTTGTCTATAGAATAACACAGAGTACATTTTACTTCCAACCATATGGCGCTCCCTATTTCTCCGAATCATCCCAATTGATTATTAGGTGATAGGGGGGATTGTGGTAGGCGGATGTGTCGATTTGTCGGGATTACGTACATTGTATCAAGTGTAAGCGGACTTCAGTTACAAATGCTCTCTCATTTTGTAGACTCGTGAAACAGTGTGGCATGATTAGTGGAATAAAGCTCGTTCAAAATGTCAAACAGAAATAATTCAAAAGAATATCAATAATATATATTCGAACGGTGCTTAAGTTCACATCCAATCAATGTGCATTGCCTTAGGATTACCTGGTTAAGGCCAGGGTCTAAACATGACGCTTACTCTGTTGTGTTCTTCGTGTTGTTAAATTTGTTATCATTTTGGTTTTGGTATTTCATTCGGTTCCAGGTTGGGTAATAATAGTTTCCTAATTTCATCAGTGAAACACACCAATCTATACCGTACCGTTCATGGTTACATTTATCTCTTTTGACTAGAGGCATGGTATACGCGCTATACACATTATCATGTTCCCCAAACAAACTTTGGGGACATATTGTTTTTGCTCCATTTCTTATTTCTTCCACTTTCTTCCGCCGACGAGGTGTCCGAAATATTTCTCGAAAACCGTCGGGCGGATTTCAACGAAACTTAACATGAGTGTTCGTGTATGACAGGTGGTGCACAAGAGTATTTTCGTTTTTAGATCGGTCATCCGACTGGTCAGCCGGACGGCGGCCTCTGATTGGTCGAAATTTAGACATTGTCCGATTTTAATGAAATTTGGCATATATGTGTAGTATGACACTACCAAAATAACTGCGGTGTTTGTTTTGTGATTAAACAAATTGGCCGCCATTTCCTGACCTCTGATTGGTCGAAATTTGAATAATGCCGGATTTCGATAAAATTTGGTAAGTTAGGTTTCTCATTTCAGCAAAATGGCCGCCGTTTTTTCCCTCTGATTGTTCGAAATTTAAATATTGTTCGATTTCGATTTAATTTGGTATGTATGTGAATCATGGGACAACAATCGCATTAATTTTGATCAAATTGAGTATGTAGGTGTATCATAGGACAATGATCACTTCCGTAGCTTCGATTTCACATTTCAACTAAAAAAACAGTGACCTATATTAAGCCAATAGTCGTATTCGATATGACTGCATAAGACTATTTTAAATTCTCATGTGGATTTCATGAGAAAGATTTTTGGCTTAACTGAGGTAAGATGTGATAATTTCTAAAGGTAATGTACAAAACGAACTATTTTTACCCTTAATTGAGGATGATGTAATTACAACAGCGTTTGCGCATAGGAACAAAACCGGAAAGCAAATATTTGACGCAAAACACAGCAACCGGGACTGCGGAGACACAAGAATAAACGCCCACAAACTTTTTCAGTTCTAAAGTATGATACCTGATTAAAGCAATGCATATCAGAGAGAAATTAATCACACTTGGCATGGTATTCAACCGTTTAGAAACTGTATTGGGATACAATTGTGAAGAGGACACGTATGGTCCCAATCACAGACGATTAAATCCATTGTATTCGGTCCATGTTTCCCAATATGAAAATATTTGTAGTAATCGCCTTCATCGTATATCGCCACACAGCACGCGGGGTTTACGCATGCGCAGACTATCTGTCATTTTAATTCTTTTGTGTGTTGCCGGTTATCGTAGAGGACTCTCGGGAATCGTGGAAGTGCCGTATATGTTTCCCCTTCTAACAGCGCAGTTAGCATACAATATAATTATGCCAGAAAATTTTCAAAAAATATCTTTACCATCTTATAGTAAATATTTAAAGTTCTTTAAGCAGGACTCATATAAATCATTGTATGATACTGTCTGCTGTCTCAATGGCGGCTGAAGATCAGCGGAACATATCTATACTCAGATATAATACATGTAATGTGTTTTCAAGAGGTCATAAACAGTTCAATATCACTTCGTTGTCAAGTTTAAAATGGTAATAATGAAATCCACAGCGCCTATGAAACAGAACACTCAATTGGGAAATGAAACATTATGCTGTGCCACCATGGTAATTTAGCATCAGTAATGCACATATATCTCAAACAAGGTATAATCGCATTCAACAAAGCTATATAAAGTTTGCTAACATCAACAACATTAAATAGCATGGCTCTAATATAATGGATCTGTGTTACATTTATACTTTTTATTTATATATAGCTATCAGCATTAAATATGAAATCGGCATTTTGTATATGAATACATGAACAGAAGACGACAAAAAGACATTTTTAAAAATGAAGTAAAAAACGAAAAGAAAACAACAATAGTAAACAAGAGTAGATTAACATTAAACAATTACAAACAAAATCCATACGGCGATAACAACATTAACTTAACAGTATACCAAGTTACATTCTCGATATCCAGGGGTTACGCTCACTTTCGCTCTCTACACCCCTGTAATATGTCATAGCAACATTGAAGGCACGAAGATGGCTGTTTGATTGGTCTCAGGTAAAAAAACCACTGACCAATCGCTAGGCTGAAGCATGTCATTTGAAGATTACAAAGGAGAGGCGCCCGACTTCAAAGCCTGTCAATTTTTATTGCGAGATTCTTTTGATGTGTATCAAAGGATCGAACTAGTCTTCTTGTCTCGTCAACAAGGTGGCGCACACTGAGCCTTCAATTTTGCTATGACATATTCCAGGGGTGTAGAGAGCGAAAGTGAACATAACCCCTGGATATCGAGGATGACGAAGTTATACAGAGAACAATAAACCACACATACAACTAAAATGAAAAGAACAAATCGATAAAATAACGATGTGAATTAAGGAGATTCAACACAAGACAGCAAAGATGCTATAGGCAACCTTTCACAGACATTTCCAAGTAACCATACTTATTGGACTGTGGATGAATCCAAGTTTTATCTGTAAGACAAGCATACCTGCACCACATGTAACGGCCGTCAGAAAGTTTTCTGCAAAGTTAAGGAAAGTCTTTCAGTCACCAATTGCAACTATCTAAGGAGTGTTTTAAAACATGGCTAATATTGAAATTGTACCATCGACAATCAGGGCATGTTTTGACTGAAGAATGATACAGGGAAAGGATGAAAAACACTAAAAAGATAAACGTATCATATTTGTCATTGCAGTTTGTGGTAATAATAATAATTACTCGAGGTTCTTATATACTGCTTTATCACAACCTAGTTCGTAGGTCGTCTCAAAGCGGTTCACAAATTATTATCCGTGGTTTTAGGGCCTTTGCAACCAACCAACATCTTTCTAAACTCCATGGGGAGCATACAGCCGGAGCTGCCATTTCGGCGCTCACAGCTAGCATTCAACAATTCCACAACTGCCCAACCACGTACTCATGTACAGCTGAGTAGACTGGGACAAGCAGGGTAAAGTATCTTGCTCAAAGATACAACAAAGTGCCGTGCCTTGACTCGAACCCGCAACCCTTCGGTCACGAGTCCGCTGTCCCACCACTAGACTACCGTCCCGCCGTAATAGATATAGTATGCCACACTAAATCACACAGCGTCCTTTTAGTTATTTTCAGTTAAGTAAAATACGGCGTTTGTTCTGAATATATCCTAACACGCATTTTCTTGTGTATGGACTCTTTCAAGAAATAACGTTTGTCTGCCTCTATTCATACAGAGAATTCGAATGATCGTGAATGAGTTGTCTAAATGAGAATCAAGAACTGTAATAGCGAAAGTGATTTAAGGTACAAGTGTCTGATACGATCAACAGCCCCCATGTTTACACTTGGAGATAAATGTTTCTATAAGGGAACTGTTAATATCGTACTCCGGCAGATGTCAGACATCTTGAACCCTCCAGAAAATGGGTAGGTCTTTCCCAGGAGTTACTGCAGTACCTTTGACACTTGGTGTAAGACGGTTCGTCACGTCCAATCTAATGTACCGAATAGCATTAGGTACTTGAGGTCGAGAACCGGAAAACCAGAGATGTCTCAAGATAATGCAGAACATCACGACAGTTATCACATTATGCTCTCTATGACTAGATCCGTATAAGTAAATGTTTCTATGTTTCTATGGCCTAACAAATACATCAATTCTTTTTGTTTTTATGTGTATCTTAAAATATACAATAACTATCATACTTAATAGTTCTGACGGTCATTCTGACTCCACACAACAATGTTATGTCATACTTCAGCCATGATCTAGAGTATTTGGCGGCAAGATCTGAGATTAAACTGTTGGGTTTTTCTCTGATTTTTCTTTATTCACGACCATCAAATGGTTATTCAAGCAAGGCATATATTTGTTCTCATATCATAAAACAGGGACGTCATCCTATTAATCCAGTAATTTTGACTAAAAACTGTAGAAACCCCAATTATAACGTCATCATCTGACGTCACAGAAATAGTTCTTACGCAGGGAATAGCAACGCAAAAATTGTCAACTGCGTTTTACGTTAAGTGATACGTCTCCGTGTATAACATGTAAATAAATCGAACCCATCAATACAATCATTATGAAAAAATATGTCATAGCACAATGGAAACTAAACATGTGATTAACCATTCCTCTAAAATAAAACGCTTTTACATCAACTGCTGATGTCTTCAAAATTAGACTTATTCAACAGTATTGATGTGGTCACTAGGTTATAAAAAGGTTTTTAATTAGAAGTTAAAGACTCATGTTGTCGCTGTTCAAATTGTTTGTCTTGTAAAGCATACTCAGAGGCACCTGACGTATATGAGTGACATCGCCGACATCAAGGGTAGCAGTAGCAGTATCAGGCTGATAGATTGTCGTGGTTTCTGACGGCCTTGACCTCTCCTCAGATGACAAGTCGCGACAAGCTCTTGTCCGTCGAGCGTTAAGTACCAAATCCCGATTGATGCCAGAATGGAACACCATCCTTTCGTCACTGATGAAATGATAATAAAATTTTCTGCGGCAATGACCAGCACTTCATCACAATTTGTATCATCGCATTTTCTTGTAATGACGGCCAAAACACCAACACACATACAACATCAGCGCGATAATCTGCTTTTAAATTCTGCCTCCGCCAGTTCGCCAGTATAATTGTTCGCCCATGTTAATATCAATATTTACCCTTACCGCTAACCACATCAGGTTTAAATGAACGCTGGGATTGGCATAGAAACAACGTACTCCTCGATCACCGGGTTATTTAATATAGTGTTCGGACGGTTCTGAGTGGGGCACAAGGAGATACTGATCAACTCGCTTCCCTGGTGTGGGCGCGACGTGTTCCGATTTCAAACATTGCTTTGATTAATAATAGCTTATAATGTTGTTTGTTGTAGTTAATACTAATCAGACTATGGTTTTATAAACGTCCTTGTCATTTTCATCAGCACTTCTGTTGCAAGTGCTGACACAAAGCTGCAGTAATTTTAGTGACGGAACATATTTTGGAGCACATTTTGTGTAAAACAGACAGGTACAAGATGGAAGATACTGTGGATGATTTAATTACTGTTTGACATTTATATTTCCTGAGTTCGTGGTAGGATTTGCCAGCTTACAATATTTGTATATGCGCGGGAACAAAAGGCACCACTCTATTGGGCGAGTTGTTTTCATTTTCATGTGAGGTGGATTTCATAAAAAATCTTATCGGGACAGGCAACAAATCCCGTGCTTAGTTCTTTTAATTACTATCAAGGTATATACATATCTTTTTTCTTCTTCTTAGAAACTTGTTGACCATGTCAATAGTATATATACCCTTGAAATCGTTTAATACGAAAATAAAAAAAAAACAGTCGGGGAATGAACATTTTTAGAATAAAGAATCCTAATTATTATGAAAATTGAGAAAGTGTATCTCGAAGATTTTCTGTCATATTGCCAACAGAGAAATTCTATTAGGATTACTAGCTTTATCAAATTGATGACCAGTCCTGGTTTTTGCCAAACACTTTTCAGGGTCATCATCGTATGACGAGACATCCATCATTATAGTCTATATCACGCTGGTAAAACCTATTTCATTATTAATCAATTATATAAATACTATGCTATGCCAATGGCGTGGAATACGGAGGCAATAGAGAAGACAAAAATATCAAAAAGGAGCACCAATTAAAACATGAAATTCGTAAGACAGTAAATCAAAAGACCATTAAAAAGGTGCTGAATTACAACAAATTAAAAAGTGTACAACACGTCAATCAAGGCATTGATGATTAAGATAATTATGACTCTCCCTGTTGTCCGGTACATATTTTGATCAAACTTCATTTATATCTTATAAAACCCTCAAATGAGTTTTTGCTTCAGTGCTTAAGAATATATATAAGCCGAAATGTATATAAAGACTTAGAATACTTATTAGTTTTAAGTGACTTATGTTAAGATGTATACTTAATTTTTTTTATCCTTTTTTTTTTTATAAAATTTTCTGTCTTAGGAAAACAATGACAATAACGCTTAACACCTTTTTTTCTTAATGACAAAACGGCATTATCTCATAAGTTCTTGACTGGAAAATCACATAAACATGTGTATCAATTGAAATAATTTATATATTTACTAGGGTATTAAGAATAGTAGGTTGATGAAGAATATGAGCAAGTTTTATGGTCGCCATTATGACGTCACCCGGTTTCCTTGTGCGATTTAAATATCGACAGGTTTGATTATGCTAATAAGTGCACATATTAGTTTCGAAGTTTCTACCCCAAACTTAACTTTGAGGGCATGACATCACATTGATTTAACCTAGATTTACGTGACAAGTGCTTTCGGTGGTATAGAAAACATTTTTTTTTTGCGGAACACCCCGTTCATATTCTTCTCACAGTTTTTTCAACGGTCTCAGTGTCAACCTTTCTTTTTAAATATTTTGCTCTACCCCTATAGATTTTTAGTTCGATTCACGGTTTGGATTACACTTCGGTATTTACTTAATTTCTTTCTGTATCAATTAATTTTCTTACAGTTAAGTATGTCCGCTGCATAAAAGCTCTGGACATAGCAAAATGTGGTAAATGAAACGCAAAAAAAGTCATATATACAATAAATGGAAACTACGATCACTGTATACTGCAATTTTTTAAACGTTGACGTACATTAGGCTAATTCTCGAAATTGTTCTTCAAACCATATGTTAGCGAGTATTTTAGTTCCCAAAATATATAGCTGTATATTTCTTACTTGTCTGTTGTGTCGGAAATAGAAGTACGTGATTCATTTAAATAGCAAACTTACTGTGAATGCAATTATGTCAGTGAACTCTAGTTTTAGCGCAAAATGCAAAACTGTTATGTTATAATTAAATCGAGAGAAGTGCGTAAATAAATCACCATTGAAATACATGTATGTACGTTAAGAGTACACTTTAGTACGAAGAGTAAGATTTGAGGTATAGCTGTGAATGTACACGAACGATCATCAAACCAGGTTTGGTGATTGTGATGAGCCATTCAACATTCATCGGACGGAATACAAGCATGTTGATCATGACTACATGAAGTATTTACGGTGCCGTAAAAATATAGAATCACGATTTAATAAAAAAAAAATTGTGCTCATTACCGAACCCCTTTTATCAAAGGGACTCCAACTCATTTCAGTAACACACATTAACGGACGCTACACGCTATCTGTGTCATTTCAGTAAAAGGTTTTTTGATACTCGATCCTAAGTTCAATATGGTATGTCCACCCTTACATCTGCCACATTTGTAGAGTGCATTTATATGCTGGATGAATATTTGTCGATCATACAGCTTGCTCTGCCTTATAGTGCTATTCTGTCTTATAGTGTTTATTGTGATCTGCTATGACATCTTGCTCTGCATTATAACACTATTCCGTCGTAAAGTGTGTATTGTGATCTGATATGACATCTTGTTTTACCTCATAGCGCTATTTATAGCGTTTATTTTGATTCGTTCATACACCTTGCTCATCCTTGGCGATATTCCGTCTTATTGTGTGCATTGTAATTTTAAAGAAGTCTTGCTCTGTCTTATATTTCTATCCCAACTTATTATGTGTATTGTAATTTCATAAGACATCTTGCTCTACCCTATACCACTATTCCTTCTTACAGTGTGTGTTGTGATCTAATATGACATCTTGGACTGCCTTTTAGCGCTATTCCGTGTTATAGTGTGTGTTGTGATTTGATCTGGTATCTTACTTTACCTTAGCACTATTATGTCTTGTATTGTGGATCGTGATTTGATCTGGTATCTTACTCTACCTTAGCACTATTCTGTCTTGTATTGTGGATCGTGTTTTGATCTGGTATCTTACTCTATCATATTCTGTCTTAATTTGTGTATCGTTATTTGATCTTACATCTACTCTTTTTATCACTCCTTTGTCATATACTGTGTATTGTAATCTGATGTTATCCTGCCTTGTACAGCTATTCTGTCCCATTGTGTGTATGTTGAATTGATCTGACACATTGCTCTGTCTTATAACACTATTTCGTTCTATAGTGCGTGTTGTGATTTGATCTGACATCTCGCTCTGCCTTAGCTCTTAAGACTTATTATAGTTGTATCATCGTTCGTTTAATTTAGTGTTCTTCATAATAACACTGATTTGTTATAAACGGTGTTTCTGACTCAGCGCCGGTGTTTATGAAAAGCAAAAAAAATAAAAAAAATTCCCTTAATTTCCCTAAATCGATTTTCAATGGGTATTCAGTACTATTCAATTCGTCAGAATTTCATAATAAATGATACAGAATAAATGGAAAGACAAAGATAAATCTAATTACCTACTTTATTTTAATTGATATACTAATGGATACTATTACACTCAACTAACCATGATTGCGGCTGATAGGTGCATGAAATAGTGTAAGCGACAAATGAAATGTCATATTAAACCTATTTTTTTTCATTAATAACCCTTTTTTTAAACACTTTCATCGACCATTTTCCATACAGAATACCATTGTAATTAAAATATTCATTTTATTATCACGATCAAACGCAAAGAAAAAAACAGGTTGTTAACATATTACACATAATATTCCAACAATTAAAAGCAAAGTAGGAAGAATGTAGTCGAACTTAAAATATTTGTAAAAGATAAGAGAGAGGAGATATTCCACTTTGAAATATTCTAGCTTTCCTGGGTTTCACTGTGTTTTCATTGTGCACCGTTTCCCATACATACGGGAGGAGTCTTGTATCAATCTCTACTGTCATATAGGAATGCTTTTATAATTCAAACTGTATCTGTAGATATTTTCAGAGCATGCAATTGCACCCAAAATAGTTACCATTGTCCATGCCATGACACCTCCTCACCAGCATCCCTTGATAGCCACTATTGCCCAAGTTTTTAAAGCCTCCCCACCAAGCATGCCATCATATCTATTGAAGGTATCAGATTTGGTGGAACGTCATATACCCTCTAAGGAAACATGTCAGCTGTTTATGGCTCACTGGAAAAGAGCTGAAATATAACAATCACTCATCAATGACAGTGACAGCCTACACACGGTAATCTCATACTTATCAGGCACCCCATCAACCTCTAAAGTGAAGTAGGAAAACAAATAAAAATACACCATAGCGTCAACTTACAGGGTTAAGATCCTAACTCAAATACAAACGGACCAGGAGAAATGATAACCTGTAACGATCTGATGATATATTAAACAGTGTATGATACAGAGATAGTGCTGTAGAGATGATAGAAAGATGCACTGTACAATTGATCCATACATTTGCGTTTTGAGATATATATCTACAAGGGTTCATTTTGGTGAAGCTTTACCGTATTAAATTACTTCTAGATAATTTTCATAAATCTCACATAAAATTGATACGAATTCAAGTGCGTCTCCAACAGATTACCAAAAATATATAAAATTTTCAGAAAACTTTTGCTCTTGACTCTATATCGTCAAATGTTTATGTCATAATTGATATTAAAGCATATTTTCTTTGGAATGTTAAATTTATAGTCATGTAAGTCTATGTAGCGTCATATGACTTTGTTTATGGTCATGTGACTTTGTTTATGGTCATGTGACTTTGTTTATGGTCATGTGACGTCGTTTATTGTCATGTTACATTGTTTATAATCATGTGACGCATAGTTGTAATAATACCATACTGTACATTTATTTTGATATTTTCCTAATGTAATATGATTTAAGTTTTGAGGTACAAGTATGTGATTTAAATCACTACATAGCTCTTAAATTTAAAATCCACAAAAACTGGTTCCACTCATAACTTGTACCTTCAAATCCAAGCGTTATGCTTATCACAGACCTCCATCTTATCCTAAATCTTGGAACTATGTTGTATTCCATTTTAACGTACAGTCAATCGTTGGTTATCAAGCGACCACCAAAACGGCTGTCTTCAATACAGCCAGTGGTTTTAGAAATAGGAATTTATTTTTTAATTAAAAACAAATCTCAGTTATCTAGTCGTTTCACAAATCTACCACTCTAGGTAGGAACGTAAGTTCGCCTGGTTCACGAGTTTCGAGGATAAATTGAATCGATAATATAATGTATGTACTGGCGTCCATAACTGCAAACTCATTTTAACCTGCTTTTAGATTATATTCATAACGTTAACATCAGTGGAATTTTTTTTAAGGAATATCGGAATAATAAGATTAGTTCACCCTTTTAGGGGGTTAGTTATAGGAAACTCAGCCCGAGGGGTAAGATTCCTAAATTTTCAAGCACAATGCTTGTCAAGTGCTTAACAACCTTTCTCCGGTTATTAAGTTGCCTCTAAGGGCTAACCATTCTTGTTTCCTTACTCTGTTGACCCTGTCATATGACATAGCACAATATTGACGTTACGGAATCGTTATTCGTTATTGACCTGACATCGACGCGTTGTTACCGGCGCGTCATACAAATGCTATGGCTATGAAATTCCTTTCCCCTCAATTTTTGGGTGGGAAAAGATATCACAAACATGGCAAAGTACTGATACATCTCTCCAGGGTAACACAAACCATGTCTAATGATCTGTTGTTGTAGTCAACTCTCTAAATGCCTGTGTTTTTTTTGTACATTTCAGATCATGATAAACCAGAAAGACAGTCTGCTGGCCCTCGCGCTTGTGTTGGCGCTGAGCGCCTGTGTCACATATTGTATGCCGACTCGACTCCTCAGTGACCGTAGCGCCAAGCATGTGTCGCGCCTGACAGACATTCTGACAGACTTGCGAACCCTACAGGACAAACATGCAGCTTACTCAGACCAACTCAACTCAGATCTGCTTCACAAACGAAGCGACGATCGCAAAGAAAGGGAAAGTTTTGATCTATTAATTCAATTGAACGACCCAGTAAAAATTCAGGAGGTACCTAAAGTCAAAGGTGACGAATCTTTATTAGTACCTGATGACGTCATATCCGGTATCGATAAACGACAGGGAAGGTGGGATTTGGATTACGGACTTGGAGGCGGACGATTTGGAAAACGCGAATACGACGACTACCGTCTCGGGGGCGGGAGATTTGGACGAGATTTGAGTCATGTGCGTGACATGGATCACGTAGATCTCAATACGTTCGATGATTGAGTTTTCAATTTGGAGTGTCCATTGATAAACAGATAAATTGAAATTAACAAGTATTTTTATGAATGAAAGCTTGAGAGAGATTTAACGGAATATAGTATTTATTTAGTTTTATTATATAGATATTCATACATAAAGAAAATAGATGTTATCAATACTTTTTAATGGATATATTCTTGATTCAGAATTTCTTCAGGGGAAGACTTTCTCTCGAGGAGATTGCCTCAATCAATATCTATTTTTGTATGGTTCTTGTGAAGCAATGCAAAAAGCTGAATTAATGAAATAAATCAGAAGCTAATAATTTTCTTAAAAATGTAAGATAAATTCCAATATTTGGTTTTTCATTAATTGTAGATTTGGTGTTAATGTATTTTTTTATTGATTCAACTGCAATTTAGAACAAAACTTCTTTAAACACAATAATTATTACAATAACAACGTTAATTTTATTTTTATAGTGTTAATGGCAACTTTGAGTTAAATATAACTATATAATGTTGATCGAAATTGTGATATACAAAAATGAAAATATTTTCTAAAAACGTTTTCGCAGTTGAAGCATACCCGCAAAACACCGTCAATGGTAACTGCCCACCAAATATGAGTATATGATCGTTTTTATAAGCTTTATACGCATCTTACGCCATATTTGTATAACTAAGCTGCCAATGGCGCGTCATGCTATAAAAGCATATAACCACTAATCAATGACGCATTATTCTTACGCATGCTATTGACGAAAAGGCGACATGGTGCAGCACAACTAGTAACTTAAACAGGTGTATCCTTGATTCGTATTTCTAGCAAATATCCCACCAATTCTTGTATTTTACATAAACTTGTCACGACCTGTGACAATTGGCAACCATACTTAGATTACAAGGCTTACGAAACGTAATCTATCCATTTCGTAAACTATTTGTGCTTACAGCACGTTTTGTTTACCATATCTCACATAGTCTATTACAGGTCAAACCTTTTACAACCAACCCTTCCTTAAGGACTGTTTACTATCAGCATGGTATCCTGTCAAATTGAAGGATTCTATAAAACATCAAAGGTAACACACAGGCAAGTAATAACAATCTTAATCGAATGCATAATAACGTGGAATCGATTATATAAACACATCATTTTTAACTTTTACGGCCACTGTCAATCGGATTATGAATGATTGTACTTTCAATGGGGTTTCATGATTCATCATAATATGTCTAATTACAAACCAAAGTTCAAAAGACAAAAACTCTTTTGATCAGAAATGAAACTTTTTATGTTATAATATAGTAATCAATGTTCGATTTGTTGAAAACAAAAAAAAACATTTTTGCGTTGAAGGCGATTTCGCCGTAAAACAACAATAGTCCCATTGCCAAAAACGTATTAATTTGTAAAGTGGCTTCCTACAAAGCTTACAAACATACTCATATGAGAAAAACTACTTCATCAGTGCTTAGAATCAATTAATGCTAAATGCTTAGTAAAAAAAACCACAAAAAAATGCTTTAAATAATTGCATTATGCTGTCAATACATTAATCATCGGTATTGTGTTTTGACAAAGAGGTATGGCAATAAAGCATTGACCAATGAAATTGAAATATTTGGTTAAAAAAAACCGAATTTAGTTTAATACTAAACAAAATACGACATCATTCATGAAGAATTATGTGTATATGTTAAATCAAAATGTGTGGCTCAGAGAAAGGCCACGATAGTTAAATGTTAAAGGCGTCTGACATTCTGTTACCACTAGCCCTCCACCACCGGGTCACGGGTTCGATGCCTACGTGGGGCAGTCGCCAGGAACTGGCCGTAGGTCGTTGGTTTTTCTCTGGAAACACCGGCATTCATCCACCGCAAAGACCTGGCACGTCCTTAAAAGACCAAAACGGTTAAAAGGACGCACAACACACACAGACAGAACAATCAGGGAAAGGGTGGATACTAGCAAAAGGTGATTAAACATAGAATGATAAGAAAGAGCGAAATTGAAATATGAATAATAGTGGTAAGCGTGATGGCAAATAAAACAACGGACACTATGTCATGGTTTATATAGGTTCTACATTGCGTTCTAAGATTACTGAGGTTATACCATTAATAATGACTCATGGAAGTTCTATTTTATATGTCCGGCTGGTCGACGTTCTACTAAAACAGTGGTTCTATAAATACAGTCTCAAAGACTAAGTTCCGCTAAATATGGCCGTTTAAGCAAGGGATTAATTCATGGCACTGTTAATTCCAGGAAAACCAGTGTGTGAACATTTTAACGGTATAACTACAGAAAAAAATATACTGACTGTAGGTAAAAAAAAAAAGCTTGTTACAGATATGAATGTAAATCAATTTCCCAAAAAGCGTAGAACGAATGACGCATTTTGACATATGAACACTTTGATGCAATCTAAACACTGTCGCAAACAAACTGTTGTACAATAAATAATGTTATCACATACAAATGTATAGTAAGTAGTAGACAATTGCTAATTACATAGCTGTGATACAAACTATTTGATTACTTACGAAGTATAAAAAAAGTGTAAAAAGACTTTATTTACGTGCCTATACATTAGCTATGAACAATTCAATTGGTTTAATATAGGTGTACCATAGGGTTTGAATGAAAGTTAATTTCTATGTTAACTGTCATTGACATACGTTATAAACAAGTCAGTATACAAATCTGAACACAGTCCTTCCATGGCACCTATAAAAAGTGGTAAGAGAATACAGATTTGTTTTTTGATTTCCATATTGTGCAACTTGATTTCTTTTTAGAATTTCAGATTAAAAAGTCTGTCCTTTTTTAAAGTAACATGTGCAGGGGTCTTCGAAATTAAAGAAATAAAAAGCCAACATTGAAATGTCATCGTATTTATGCATTATTATTTGCTGAATGGTTTGAATTGGTTTGTGAAAGTAAATTAAGACAATATACCACAGCGTCACTACACAACGCCATAATCTGATTTGAAAATACAAATCTAAAGATGGTTATGACTCTGAAACCAAAGGATGTCCTAATTGAACACAAGAAAATCAATGTGTTTGACCAGCAGGAAGATTTACAACCTGCAGAGTTGTGTCAGCAGATTGTGCTGCATGAAGCTTGTTGCGCTGATTAAGGAAGTGCTAGTATATACATAAAGTGTCGTTATAACGTCCTTAATACATGACAATCATCACTACGTACATTTCAAGGATTTTGAGAATGTAATGACCAGACAAATATCGAGGACATCACAAGGACAATTAACACTCAGAAAATGAGATGCGATATTTACGCTCAGAAGATAAAATGGTACAGCTTCCGTTGATGAAATACACAGAACGTAACAAAGATTAGCAGCAGTGCATGTACATACGATCTCAAAATAAGTTTTCATTTCACACAAGATTAATGAAACGAGACACCCTTTAATAAGGCTTTACTCAGAAATTGAAATTGGAAAGATGGAAACGAATTCAAAATATTTTTTATAACAGCATTTAATCGGTATGTAAATAATTATAAAACTAGGTTCCACTAACCATCATGAAGTCATCAACGTCGCTTCCGATTGTCTTCAAGGCATCATCAAATACAATTACAGATATCATTTCGTAGAAAAATTCATACAGCACAACCAGTTAATAGTTTATGTGAAACTTTTCGATGACAAGTATATCATGTACTCCGTAAACTTCGTCAGACAAAATCAACAAATCTGACATCACATTTCCCTTCTTCAGACGTCAAAATGGGCAATAGGGCATGCAGAAATATACTTTATGGAACATGGATTTTTTAAACGTACAAAATAATTGCTATGTGGTAAAATTTGTACAGCATTGGCATCGTGTGATATATAATAATATAACATGGTAGTCTTGTGATATACAAAACATAACATGGAGTTATGTGATAAAAATAACCCAACATAGCAGCCATGTAATAAACATAGCCTAAAACAGTAGTCATGTGATCCATTTATCAGAAAACGGTAGTCATATAAATATAGCATGCAACTGAAGTCATGTGATACACAGAGCATAAAACGGTAGTCACGTGATAAATTTTACATACACCGCTAGAAATGTGATACATATACATGTAACATGAATCAGATAACCAAGTGATAAGTACAACTCATGTCAGTATCTATATTATAGACTAAAGTGAAAGGAAGAACAACAAACTCAAACTAAAATGTACACGAATGATATGTGTAATTTCCGACTTCACATATAACATGACGATTTGTTGCTTTGATAGTCTTGCGTTAGCGAAAGAACGATATTATTGCATTGACTTATGGATTATTCTCTTTTATTTAATGGTTGAACGGTTTACAGACCAAAAGAGGACGTTGACGTTGATTCGTAATGTGATTTATGCAAATGTGTGCACATTAGTTTTCGGTCTATAGCTTGATGGACACATAGCACATGTACAAATTATTATAGATAAATTTATTTCATTCGCTTATTAAAAATGTTAAAAAATAGATAATGTTTACTATTTTAACATATGAAAACTACGAACCGAACCTATTTGCACTCATGGATCAAAACCATTTAAACTGATACATACCGTTTACAAACATATCATATGGAAAACATTGAATTATCGAAAATATAAACATAAGTTCATTGCATAACCTAAAGCATATATATAAATATTGTAAGTGTTCAATAAATCATAAAGACACTCCCATAGGTAGTTTAAATAAATCCTCGTATCACATAGTGTTAGAGTAGGGGTTACAAAAGTCGCTATAAATGTTACGCCAGACAAGCTTTGGTATGAACCTTCTCTACAAAGGTGATGTATACAACATACTTACTGTGCTGTGAATTTTTCCTATAAACATGAGGAACTGACAATTTGTTGGGAACCTTCCCAATAACGATAAGCTTCATCAGCAGTTTGTTCGTTTAAGAGAATATGTTTTAGCTGGCACTGTTATAAAAGAGCATTTGCGAAAAAGCGTGTTTAAAATCGAATGTTAGAAACAGTGCCAACTGTATGGCCTTATTTTACATGACAAGAGAGACAATACCTACATTTCCGCATCGAGGATAATCATGGTACATACCGACGTCAGTGATAATCATGGGACATACCGACGTCAGTGATAATCATGGGACATACCAACGTTAGTGATAATCAAAGGACATACCGACGTCAGTGATAATCATAGGACATACCGACGTCAGTGATAATCATAGGACATACCGACGTCAGTGATAATCATGGGACATACCGACGTCAGTGATAATCATGGAACATACTGACGTCAGTGATGATCATAGGACATACCGACGTCAGTGATAATCATGGGACATACCGACGTCAGTGATAATCATGAGACATACCGACGTCAGTGATAATCATAGGACATACCGACGTCAGTGATAATCAAAGGACATACCGACGACAGTGATAATCATGGGACATACCGACGTCAGTGATACTCATAGGACATACCGACGTCAGTGATAATCATGGGACATACCGACGTCAGTAATGATCATAGGACATACCGACGTCAGTGATAATCAAAGGACATACCAACGTCAGTGATAATCATGGGACATACCGACGTCAGTGATAATCAAAGGACATACCGACGTCAGTGATAATCATAGGACATAGTGACGTCAGTGATAATCCAATGGTCTTCCCATACCAATGATAATGATAGGATAATGAAGGTATTTTACTGATAATCAAAATATCTGCCTTCATCAATGATAATCCTTTTATCTACATACGTCATAATTAATCCTATTTTTTAGCCAGATAACTCTTAATCCTTAATCCCTCTGCTAGCCGTCAACAATGATAATCTGTTTCCCTTTCTACATCAGTAATGATCCCTTTATCTTCTCACATCGCTGTTATTCCCAACATTTATGCTTTATATCTTACAGCTTAACATAGATTTCCCTGTATTAATGATAATCATTTTAACGCAAAATTATTGAGGCTTACGTTGATAGGGAGAACATTGTAAAGTAAGGTATGCTTTTAACACCAAGCGAGACAACTCCTACACAGCAGACTCTTGATATTTTAAACACAATTTCTTTATTTGAACACCAAATTGTTTGAAAAAAACTACTGATTGATTGGGAGCTGCTATTAAATATATTGTTTTGTAATGGTAACGATACATGATGCATCAAATAAGATAGTTATCTTTAATGAACCATAACATTTGTAGTTACAGCATTATATGACACCTGACAAGTCATATTGGCCTCAAGAAACGACGAAATATAAATCTTATCTTATATATATATGATCTTACATGAGATTCCATTTAATATGAAACGAGTTAAAGACTTTTTTAATTTAGCGAGTAAAACAATATGACATGGGTATATTCATTGGATAACACAGTACATTATGTGATAAATACAATATATAATACAAAACCATAAGCAATCCGATCACAACGCAAACAGTTTTATACATCTATCACCAAGTCAACACATAGACAATACGTACACCAGCGTCAATAAATATTGCTAAAATATACTCCATCGTCAATACACATGGACAAAATAAAACACAGAGTCAACAAAAAACTACTTACTGTAGAGTATTGTGAAAACTAAGGCAAAATTTACTTTAAGATTAATTAGCATGGACACAATCTCCTACATCGTCGATACACAAGGCATTTCAATATATATATTTTCAAGATTCACGCTTAAGTAATTTTTCTAGTCAATTTCTCTAGACAATATTATATATCTTTATTAAAATATCGCAACACTTTTACCTTTGATAAATAAACTGACAACGATGCTGTACAATAAGAAGGGCAATTTCGACCAACCTATCATGGACTTTCTTTTTCCTGATAGCAACATCCCTGTTTCCCCTACCAACGCTGGCTACATGTAGCAGTTGATTTGATTTTCAATAGCTTGCTCCGAATATCATGACTTCCTTGATAAATGTCAAGTACCGACGGACAATCTTACAACACACGGTTTCCAAAGATGCAGGTTGACGAAGACTATCGGCAGTTTGTATGGTCGCCATCAGGATCTTGACGGCTAATTTGATATATCTTTGTGAGATATGAGTGTCGACGTTTGTGTTTGTGTTTATGTTCATTAGATTGCCTTGTAGCTTTGTTGTCACTGCCTGAGTTCTCGAAGTGAAGACTTGATGATATTTTTTGGATTCGACTCAGATCTACTAGGCGGCAGTCATCGATGAAGAAGACGCTTACCCTTCTGGCACACCTGGTCTCCTTGTACATTTTTAAAGAGTCTCCAGTTAAATATATCAACATTTCCTGTGTGCATATATTACCCTATTTTTTTTCGATTTTGAGTTCGCATCGAGGGTTTGTTGACACTTCGGATTTCTTTCTGTTATTTTCAATACCCAGAGTATCTTTTAAGTGGCTACGTTTGAGATGTATATTGTATACACATGAAACGTTTAAACAGCAACAGGAATGATTTTGGTAAATACTAGTGGGAAATAAATCAAGAGAAATTGAAAAAAAAAAGTATTTTTTCTTATAATATTCCCCAAATGTCCATGAAATATTTAGTTAATGATTATTATTAGAAAATAATCTATATTTGATATCAAAGCCATTAGTAGGTTTTGAAAAGAAAAGGGACCAGGTATGACCGTAATCGTAGCTATTTAATATGCGTTAAACTGATCAAACTCCTGTTTTCAAAGTTTGTTTGTGTCAGTGTGTTTATGTAAAAAAATCGCCGTTGAATAGGCTATGGAACTCTGATGACATTTTTCATAGAGGTATATTATATACTCGCGGCGGCTGGTTAAGGACTTTTCAATATTTGTTTTCTTCTGACCTTAACTTATAATGCTTAATAATATTAATTCGGGGTTCTTACATACCGCTTTATCACAACCTAGTTCCTAGGTCGTCTCAAAGCGGTGCACATACTATTGTCCGTGGCTATAGGGCCTTTGGAACCAGCAAATATCTTTATCAAGTCCCTGGGGAGCATACAGCAGGTACTGCCATTTCGGCGCTCACAGGAAGCATTCAACAAGTCTAGCACTGCCAAACTACGTACTCATTTACAGCTAAGAAAACCGGAACAAGCGGAGTAAAGTATCTTGCTCAAAGATACAACACAGTGCCTTGACGTGACTCGAACCCAAAACCCTTCGGTCACGAGCCCGGCGTCCTACCACTAGACTACCGTATTCCTTTTTTTATAAACATTTGACGCTAACTTATAATTAATTGACCCTACTTATTATTTGTTGGCTTAAAGTTATTAACCTTTGATCCTAAATTAATTTCATTTGGCAATTTAACAAATTTAACTATGATTATGATTTATTTATATTTTACTCTTTCGCTGATTAACCTTTGGCCCTAACTTATTAACATATGATCATTGCTTAATAGCATATGGCTCTACCTTAATAGCATATGACACAAACTAAGATATCCTTTTGCCTTATCGTATTGAACTTGGATTCCAAGTCAGTAATCTTGGTCATAACTTTACTATCAAAAGGCCCTGGCTTAGTAAAAAAAAGTCCTATATTAGTTACCTAAGGACTGTAGCTTATCGACCTCGGGATATAACGTATTAACTTTGGGTCATAAGCTAGTTATCATAGCGCCTTAACCAATCTTTCAAGGAACGTGGAATATTCTAGGGCACTAAATGATTAACCTTGCGTGAAAACGTATAAATCATCGGTCCACAGAAAGTTATCATATGGCTCTAACTAAGTAACACAGGGGCTGGAATTAGGAATTCGAATTAGTTATATATGATCCAAAGTCTGAATTTAGTTACGTGTAACATGGGGTCGCAATGTATTAACAAATGGTCTCTTGCTACATGTAGTAGCCTAGATTCCTAGTTTTATTTAGCTCTTTCTAATTCCCGTGTGATATATTTATTTCCCTGTGTGATATAAGGTTGACGTTTTTGATAACGCTTAATAGTGTGCCTTGTTTTTTCAACGCACTATCCTCGAGCTAAGTTGACATTATTTGAATTTGACCTTGGTTGACATGTAAATTGCTCTTTTGGTCATATTTTGCCATAGTTGTATCTAGTTTGAGGTCGAATAATTATCACTAATGATCTTGTTGTTTTTATATACGGTCGTTAACCAAAGGCCACCAGAACGCTAGCACGTTGATATGAAGGAAGGTTCAAAACTTGGAAGACCCGCAAATAAAAAAAAAAGAAAAAGAAGAAAGAAAACAAGATAGTTCGAAGGTTCAGTAGTTCTAAATTTGGGGTCCAATGGTCAAAAAGTGCCGATGATTCGACGGTGAAATAAGAAAACATAATAGTTCTTAAAGTGTTTATCCTCTAAATAACGTTATTTGATTGTAAATAATGAATTGATTAAATCGTTTTCATTTTGATGCTAAAATGAACTCATCAAATACCAGCTGCATTATTTATCATATGTAAAAAAGGTGTATGAAAGGGGAATTTTACTCGATGAATTTTCTATGGGGGTAAAATCCAGTGGTTTTGTTCGAATTTTAAATCTTGAGGACGGATTGGCTTTTTTCTGTCCCGTGCCCTTAGGCCCGAATTCGTATCATCAGTGTTTGCTCAAGCAGCAACGTTTTTTGAGATACCAACATATCCTACAATTAAAATATATCATCAGTTTTGCATTGGGGATACTACAGATATTGCGTTAGATAAATTAAACTGATGCATTGTCAGTCTATTTTACTATTTCTATACTGCAAACGCAAAATTCCACATAGCAAACAGGGAAAGAATGAAGGTACGAAAGTGATCAACTCGGGAAAATATTTACTTTTACAGTATTGCTACTTGTCCCTTGATGATAGCATATTGGGACCGCAGAACCAAATGATTTTCCATAGACGATAGTGTTAACGTTTACCACTGTCCTGGTTAAATAGAGTTATCCACACTGGTTCACCTGCCCTCATTTTGAAGAATGTCATTTCACAAACCTGTAAAAAAAGAAGTTTAAAAATTCTATCTATTTGATTTTTTTTTATATATGGGGGCTGCCATTTTGTATTGAATTAAGCACCAAAAATGTACCAAAACTTACAACAAATTACACACTTAATAAACTCCCCTAGACAAAAACAGACTTGAATTTGTTTTTCTTTTATACATTTCACATCAATATATATTGCTTAACCCACATATACAACTTTTGTAACTTCTGCCACCTAAATGTCCAACCAGCAGGCCCCGAGGCATTCACCTTCCTATCAAATCTTGTGCCCAAAAGAGAAAAACCCACAATCTATTTTTGATTTTGTTCTCTGGTTCCTATGCGGCACCGTTCTGTACCTCTAAGAAAAGTAAACATGTTCACAACTGATCCGACAATCTAACGTTAATTATTGTCTTACCTCAAAATAAGGCATTATCTGTGATTGCCATCTCTAGTGTGGTAACGAATGAGCCTCATTCACATATGTGTATTGAAATATGATACGCCTCATAGAGAGTTATAGGATGAAAAAATACTGATAAATCTTCACATTTATTACATTTACTGATAGCGATAAAATCACATGCCTGAGAAGATTTTCCCCGGCCCTGTTCTTTTTGTTCGTTCCTACACATAACTTGTTTGCAGAACAATACCCTCCCTCTATCCCCCTAAAACATATTGTCCAACACATTTTTCATCTATAAAATTAAGTAATAGATAAAGTGTGCCAAACAGGAAATACACTGCTCCATACAGCTGTTTTGTCCTTCTAGGACTCATCAGTGATGCCAGGAGTTAAATGTTGGAAATCCAAGTAGAAACAGAAGGGAAGGTGAGGCGTATGAAACCCTTAATGCATGAATTGTTTACTCGCACTTATATTCGTGACGTTGTGGGAAAAAAGAGATAAAATCTAACACACCTATCGGTTTAGCCCACAACACCACAATATTGTAAAATCGAGTTTTTTTACGCCAATATAAAATCATGTGACTGCATTTTATTATGTAAACAGAATAATTTCATTGTTGTTAATGTAACAGCATGTACCATTTTGAGCGCTTGAATGCTCGTAGTATGAATGTGAAACAGAAGGGCATTGTTTACTCGCACTTATATTCCTGACGTTGTGCAAAGAGAGGTAAAATCTAATTGAAATATATTGTATTTACTGATCTGAATATGACGTAACATTTGGACATAGTGGTGTTTAAAAATGATTCGTTTTGGCACTTGTTTTAGAACACCGTCCTCCCTCTAACACACTTTCCTATAAAGAAATTTTGGAAATCGGAAACCTTGGTGTAGACTCATTTGCATATCTAATGCTTTGCGCCAAATACGATTCCGTGCATTAACCAACTGAAAGGATCCAAATACATTATTAAGTTTAAGAAATCACAGCTCTGTTTTAGTAAATAACCTGACAATTCTTTAGAATTTTAAATTAGTTATGTTTTGGTGAAACATTTTCCTTACATCCGTCAGGTGAACGTAAGTGTTATCTCCCCTACGCAATGGTATTCTTTGTCAAATAAAATTTCGTGCATTAGTCAAATGTAACTTACCATTTCCCTTTATGTTACATATAAGATGCTTCTATTAACATTAAAAACGTTTGACAGCGAATAATCACTTTGTATAATATCAAAATGAGCCGGAAAAAAGATATTGTTTGGGGAAAAAAGTGACACTTGCAGGACTCGAACCATCGAAGACGAAAACGTTGATACTCGTGTATAAGTAACACCTACCGGTTTAGCCCACTAAACCACCCCGTTCGATATTTTAATATCGAGTTTTTTTTTACGTCAATATAAAATCATGTGATTGTATTTTATTATGTTAACAGAATAATTTCATTGTTGTTAACGTAACAGCATGTACCATTTTGAGCGCTTGAATGCTCGTAGTATGAATGTGTATATGAATGGGCATCAAACTATGTATGTCTTAAAAAGGAAGTGTAGCGTCCATTTTCTGTTACTCATAAATAATGTCCCCGCTATAGATTGCTTCCTACACCTGTTTTGTCCTTCTAGGACTCATCAGCGATGCCAGGAGTTAAATGTTGGAAATCCAAGTAGATCTAACAAACTGTTGAAACAGAAGGGTGTATCAAAGCCCTTAATGCATGAATTGTTTACTCGCACTTGTATCCCTTACGTTATGAAAATAGAGGTAAAATCTAATTTAAATATATTGTAATTACTGATTTGAATATGACGTAACATTTGGACATAGTGGTGTTTAAAATGTTTCGTTCTGCCTCTTGTTTTAGACCACCCTCCTACCTCTAACACACTTTCCTATAAAGAAATTTTGGAAATTGGAAACCTTGGTGTAGACTCATTTGCATATCTAAAGCTTTGCGTAAAATACAATTCCGTGCATTAACCAACTGAAGGGATCCACATACATTATTAAGTTTAAGAAATCACAGCTCTATTTTAGTAAATAACCTGACAATTCTTTAGAATTTTAAATTAATGATGTTTTGATGGAACATTTTTCTTACATCCGTCAGGTGATCGTAAGTGTTATCTCCCCTACGCAATGGTATTCTTTGTCAAATAAAATTTCGTGCATTAGTCAAATGTAACTTACCATTTTCCTTATGTAACGTTAACATATAAGGTGCCTCTATTAACATTAAAAACGTTTGACAGCGAATAATCACTTTGTACAATATCAAAATGAGCCATAAAAAAATATTGTTTGAGGAAAAGAGTGATGCTTGCAGGACTCGAACCATCGAAGACGAAAACGTTGATACTCGTGTGTAAGTAGCACCTACCGGTTTAGCCCACTAAACCACTCCGTTCGATATTGTAATATCGAGGTTTTTTTTACGTCAATATAAAATCATGTGATTACATTTTATTATGTAAACAAAATAATTTCACTGTAGTTAATGTAACAGCATGTACCATTTTGAGCGCTTGAATGCTCGTAGTATGAATGTGTATATGTATGGGCATCAAACTATGTATGTCTTAAAAAGGAAGTGTAGCGTCCATTTCCTGTCAGTCATAAATAATGTCCCCGCTATAAATTGCTTCATACAGCTGTTTTGTCGTTCTAGGACTCATCAGCGATGCCAGGAGTTAAATGTTGGAAATTCAAGAAATCTAACAAACTCTTGAAACAGAAGGGCGTGTGAAAGCCCTTAATGCATGAATTGTTTACTCGAACTTGTATTCCTGACGTTTCGAAAAAAGAGGTAAAATCTAATTTAAATATATTGTAATTACTGATTTGAATATGACGTAACATTTGGACATAGTGGTGTTTAAAATGATTCGTTCTGCCACTTGTTTTAGCCCAACGTCCTCCGTATAATACACTTGACTATAAAGAAATTTTGGAAATCGGAAACCTTGGTGTAGACTCATTTGCATATCTAATGCTTTGCGTCAAATACAATTCCGTGCATTAATCAACTGAAGGGATCCAAATACATTATTAAGTTTAAGAAATCACAGCTCTATTTTAGTAAATAACCTGACAATTCTTTAGAATTTTAAATTAATTATGTTTTGATGAAACACTTTCCTTACATCCGTCAGGTGAACGTAAGTGTTATCTCCCCTACGCAATGGTATTCTTTGTCAAATAAAATTTCGTGCATTAGTCAAATGTAACTTACCATTTTCCCTTATGTTATATATAAGATGCCTCTATTAACATTAAAAACGTTTGACAGCGAATAATCACTTTGTACAATATCAAAATGAGTCGTAAAAAAGATATTGTTTGAGGAAAAAAAAGGGATGCTTGCAGGACTCGAACCATCGAAGACGAAAACGTTGATACTCGTGTATAAGTAACACCTACCGGTTTAGCCCACTAAACCACTCCGTTCGATTTTGTAATATCGAGATTTTTTTACGTCAATATAAAATCATGTGATTGCATTTTATTATGTATTGTAACAGCATGTACCATTTTGAGGGCTTGAATGCTCGTAGTATGAATGTGTATATGAATAGGCATCAAACTATGTATGTCTTAAAAAGGAAGTGTAGCGTCCACTTCCTGTCAGTCATGAATAATGTCCCCGCTATAGATTGCTTCATACAGCTAGTTTGTCCTTCTAGGACTCATCAGCGATGCCAGGAGTTAAATGTTGGAAATCCAAGTAGATCTAATAAACTGTTGAAACAGAAGGGCGTATAAAAGCCCTTAATGCATGAATTGTTTACTCGCACTTATATTCCTGACGTTGTGAAAAAAGAGGTAAAATCTAATTCAAATAAATTGTAATTACTGATTTGAATATGACGTAACATTTGGACATAGTGGTGTTTAAAATGATTCGTTCTGCCACTTGTTTTAGCCCAACGTCCTCCGTATAATACACTTGACTATAAAGAAATTTTGGAAATCGGAAACCTTGGTGTAGACTCATTTGCATATCTAATGCTTTGCGTCAAATACAATTCCGTGCATTAACCAACTGAAAGGATCCAAATACATTATTAAGTTTAAGAAATCCCAGCTCTGTTTTAGTAAATAACCTGACAATTCTTTAGAATTTTAAATTAATTATGTTTTGATGAAACACTTTCCTTACATCCGTCAGGTGAACGTAAGTGTAATCTTCCCTTCGCAATGGTATTCTTTGTCAAATAAAATTTCGTGCATTAGTCAAATGTAACTTACCATTTTCCCTTTTGTTATATATAAGATGCCTCTATTAACATTAAAAACGTTTGACAGCGAATAATCACTTTGTACAATATCAAAATGAGCCGTAAAAAAATATATTGTTTGAGGAAAAAAAGGGATGCTTGCAGGACTCGAACCATCGAAGACGAAAACGTTGATAATCGTGTATAAGTAAAACCTACCGGTTTAGCCCACTAAACCACTCCGTTCGATATTGTAATATCGAGATTTTTTTACGTCAATATAAAATCATGTGATTGCATTTTATTATGTAAACAGAATAATTTCACTGTTGTTAATGTAACAGCATGCACCATTTTGAGCGCTTGAATGCTCGTAGTATGAATGTGTATATGAATAGGCATCAAACTATGTATGTCTTAAAAAAGAAGTGTAGCGTCTATTTCCTGTCAGTCATGAATAATGTCCCCGCTATAGATTGCTTCATACAGCTAGTTTGTCCTTCTAGGACTCATCAGCGATGCCAGGAGTTAAATGTTGGAAATCCAAGTAGATCTAATAAACTGTTGAAACAGAAGGGCGTATAAAAGCCCTTAATGCATGAATTGTTTACTCGCACTTATATTCCTGACGTTGTGAGAAAAGAGGTAAAATCTAATTTATATATATTGTAATTACTGATTTGAATATGACGTAACATTTGGACATAGTGGTGTTTAAAATGATTGTAAACGATAGAGTTTGCTTGTCCCCTGTTAAAAGATTGCTTTTAAATAACAAACTTCACTTTTAGATTTCACATTATATTCCCAGTATGAGGTGCAGTGACGAACATACATAATGAGTACTACTATGTATGAAAATCGCAATACATTATACAATGCTTCGCTATAAATACTTCTTTTTGATACCTTAACTGTGGTTCAATAGTACAAATACAATGAGATATTGACATTTTCATACAAGGCAAATTCAATGCAAACACGTCATAACATGAGGTGATGGTGACCATGGACAACCATAAATACGTCATGAATTATTTTTTAACACAGGTATTGAAGCGTGCTAGCCTGCTGTTGGACCAAACTCCTATAGGTGGGCATTACGACTCGCACACTGATATCATGAAGAAACTCTTACGCATGCTGGACAGACATTGAACGATTCAATGCTCGAACAATACCTAATTATACAACAGAAAACAATTTAGTTTGTTTAGCAATCTACGAAGTTGATGCTCATCAAGTGTTCTTCTTATATGATATTGTCAACACAAACTTAACCGAGTTTCATATATATCACATATCAATAGTTGTGGATCCTTTTGGACATGTATGATATGAAACAAAACAGTAACGTACATTGACTTGCAGAAACAAATGATTTTTTTCTTTTGTTATTATGTTTTGTGTTAACTATGACGTATCAGCTTTGCTCGCAATTTTGGTAAATAGTCGAATATGTTTGTAAAGTCATTATAAAATGTAATTTCAATACTAACCAAGAGTAATCACATGGGCATTCTCTATCGTGTATTAACGGTGTATATTCGGTTGAAATCATTTACTTACTATGTTATGAGCTCACGTGACGTCATAGTATCAACATTATACAAACGTCGATGTTTCATTATATACACACTTCTTTATTGTACTGTTTGCTTCAATGAGTTGTTCCAGATAACATTATATACTACACGTATGTTACATGTACATGCATCTTATCTTTAGAGTGCTTGTGATACGTAATTCATTTCTCTCGATGTTTTTTTGTTATTAAAATATGTATATATAGTTGATAATGTTATATAGATATAATGTTGATGTTAATGAGATACTGCTATTTTAGCATTCAGAGAACAACCTTGTTTATTGTGATAGGTGCAGCGGAATAGATATACTCATGTCGGCAACCGAATAGTACTAGACATGACGTTATAGTTCCAAGAGTGTATCAAAAAGCTGATTTGTTTTATAAATACATGATATAAAATATGAATATATATGATTTGGTATTGTAATAAATGTTGTGCTAATAGCAATTCTCGTAACATTTGTTGTGGTATTTTGTTGAGGGTTTTGGTCACAAGAGAGGACTTAACTAGCCTATGTACGATATTCCTGTAACTGCAAATCACTCCAATTTTCATGATTACGTACGTTAATAATAATAATAATAATAATTCCAGGTTCTCATATGCCGCTTTATCACAACCTAGTACGTAGGTCGTCCCAAAGCGGTTCACAAATTATAATCCGTGGTTATAATTATAGGGCGTTTGCAACCAGCCAATACCTTTCTCAACTCTCCAAGAAGCATACAACCGGAGCTGTCATTTCGGCGCTAACGGCTATATGTAGCATTCAACAATTCTAACACTGCCAACCAGGTACTCATTTACAGCTGAGTAGACTGGAACAAGCGGAGTAAAGTATCTTTCTCAAAGATACAACACAGTGCTGTGCCGTGACTCGAACAGGCAACCCTTCGGTCACGAACCCGGCGTCCTACCACAAGACTCTCGTGCCTCCTTAAAACTTTGTTCTTAATGGTTTCAAGGCAAATGTGTTTTACTGACCAAACTTAACCCTACTAAACACTTTCTTATCGTCCAGTCACCATCCTTTATCAGCTCAATAAGATAGTCACCTTATCAAAGGATATTGTTATAAAGAAAAACCTTACGGATCTATATATTGTGTTTTATCATGGAGTCGTAAGTTGTAATAACATTCTGTTCGATCCTTTTGAATCATTTGATCAATGGAATATATATAAATTAAACTAATGCTTTCGGTACATATTTGGAATTTCCACTGATTCTCTCTGCGACGCAAAAGTATTTATTTCACAAAATGGGGAAAAAACCAGTTCCCTATCAAAACTAACTTTCCCACGCTCGGTCGAGATATTATGAAAAGTAAATGAATGTAACCATTGATCAAATTTATATCAACATTTTTTAATTGGTGTGATAAGAAATAAAGCACGCTGGGAAAAGTTTCACATAATTCAGGATGTATATTTCTTGAACTGTTAACAATAAAGAATTCGCAAAGTCGAATGTTTTGGTAAAACTGATTACTTCAAGACCGTCTCACACAGTTAACACATTAGAACACATCTATACTTGATTAGCCAAGGTTACCACGGGAATCAAATTCATAGTGGTGAAAGTCTTATTAACCGGACGTGACGGTGCTCTAGAATCATAAGTGTTTCCATAATGTCTCATGTTCAAGTCAAAGCAAAAATGTTTTGGTAATCATTGATCAGAAATCATCTCTTTAAACACAGAAGACACATACTTTCTCCCACAATTAACCGTTCTTCCGTTTTAAATATTCAAGATATCAATAAGAGTTTATATTTATAGGCAGTTAAAATATAATTCCTGCTCTTTTGTTGCATGTTGTATTCTTTTATCTTGTGCAGGGGTTCATGGTCTCTGTTCCTTTTGATTTAAAAAAAAAAGCTTTATTTATTTTACAACAATTATGAAACAAGTTATTACAACTTATATTAGTCACTTATAAACCCGAGTACCCGTAGAAAACCCGCATGGTCGGGCAGGTGACCCCATACATTTTCACGTCCGATCGGGGAATCGAACCTTGGCTGCCTTGGTGAAAGGCGAGTGCGTAATACACTGCGCCACCGACCACCCCTGTTAAGGGTTAAGATGTTTTCAATCCTTCTGTCTTTATATCAATACAATTATGATATAGGAGGCACGGTAGTCTAGTGGTAGGACGCCGGGTTCGTGACCGAAGGGTTGCCGGTACCGTACTGTGTTGTTGTTTTTAGTTGTGTTCCATTCTACTCAGTTGTAATTGAGTACACGGTTGGGCAGTGCTAGAATTGTTGAATGCTGTAGCTGTGTGCGCCGAAATGGCAGCTCCGGCTGTATGTATGCTCCCCACGGAGTTAAGCAAGATATTGGCTGGTTGCAAAGGCCCTATAACCACGGATAATAGTTTGCGAACCGCTTTAAGGCGACCTACGAACTAAGATGTAATAAAACGGTATATAAGAACTTCGAATTATTATTATTATTTCTTTTGCTGTGTCCTTATTTTATTTGAGTGAGGGTGTGGTCCTGTAGTATTAATTGGGGTTCCAAAGGTTCTAAATGCCCTTGCTGTTTGTTTTGATTTGCGATGTGTTCCTGTTTTATGTATAGGCGGTTTAAGATATCATTCCTTTTGTTTATAAGTGTCCGGTTTTATTTTCTTAGATGTGTCCTGTGTTCTTATATTATGCGTAAGGGCTCAATATCTTCTTCGATTTTGTTTCGATAGGTCCTATACGTGTTCTGGTATTTTGTGTTTGGATTTAAGATGCCCTTGGTGTTTGGTTAATGTGTAAAATGGTCATACATTTTATATATTTCGTATTGAATCAAGATTCCGGTTTGGTCCTGGCTCGCTGACCCAGTCTGGGATATATAAATATATCTGTATCTAACTTAAAAATTTAAAAACTATTATAAACTTGTTCATTGACTGTGTGGCAGTGCCATACATGCAAAGTATTTATTATACAACATTAGGCATATACTGACGTGGTAAACATATGCACTATGTATTAAATACAACAACAGCGGTGTTTGCGTGTATAAGGTTATAAAGGTCATCCAAGCCTGCACTAGCTGTGACCATATACAAAATCATTGATCAGGTCGAGTAAGTTTCAATATAAAGTACATGAGAGCTCTCTGTAGGTACATTACCATACCCATGACAGTGACGTCTTTGTATATCGACGGGCAGCGTGTACGAAATACACACCACCCTGACCCGTTCACAATTAATGGGGATATATATGTATAACCGTATTTACCTGGCTAATATGAAGCATTGATTAGGCCCATATCGACAGAACTTCCTCTCATGATCAGCAGTTCCAGACCCAGTCTAACCCCTCAGCCGTTACCTGTTAATTCCGGGTACATTAAGGACTGTGTACGGGCAGGTGAGTGTATGTGACATGATCACTATATTTATTATAATAACCATGCTGTTCTAAATGGACATATAATCGTTTGATTTAATCATTATGAATGTTGTAGAATACAATTTGATAAATTCTTCTAAAACGTACAATGTATTATCACAGTAACGTTTATGTTATATGTGAATTTAGGTTCTATGCCAATCTGATCTAAACTATTTATTTGTTGTACATTTTTTTATGGATTCACTTATAAACGGGTAACTTATTAGATATTTGGGCTGTATTAGATCATTTTGTCTCGATACCATTATAGTAAGCACAGTAGACGATACACGTAGTGGGACACTTGTGTAGGTCTGAACGCATTACATTTAAACGTATGTAAACACACACCCGTACCGCGTGTATATACTGATACAGCAGAAACGTACCACGTGTTCTTAACACAGGTATTTTATTATTGATTAACTTCAAAGATAAAACAGAAACAAATATTCACGACGATGGCAACATAAAATAGGCAATCTGGCAAAACCGACAGTGGAGGTAACTATCTAGATGAGGTGACGTAGGACGAGCCTATTTCACATTTTTCATTAACAGAATTATCAAATTTTAAAGGCTTGACGTATTTAAGAAGCGTATAACATATAAGTATATATGTTTACATGTATATCGACATTTTTATTTTTCAATAACACATTTTTGTTGTAGATATAATTTACTTGCATTTCAACATTTTGCTATCTAGAATTTCAATTAAATATCTTATAAAGTGTACAAAATAAAATCCCTATACTGTATGATATGTCTTGTACGATTTCCCATAAAAAATCTTTACACATTAAATATATACATATGTAATATATATATAAAACAAAAATATATCATATACCTGATATCCTATATAATGAAAATTTCATTATAATAATATATATCTCATATATAAAACCCGATTTCGTGTCTCAGACAACTGATTTCTCCCCTAAACATCATATGTAATTCATGGTAACAGGGGAATTGATGCTGATTGAAATCAAGCTTTCTATTGAAAAGGCTTAACTAGCGCATAAGTACAGACTCATATTGCATTCGACCTTTGAAATTACATAAACAAACGCTTATTTTACAAGATGTATCGTTTATTTGATATAAGTTACCTCAGGATCCCCATATCACTGTTCATGTACATTGTAACTACCCATTGGAAACGTTTTTTTCTTAGCATGACTATGCATCTGATAAATAAATTCTGAATCGAAAACATACCTTGTGGGACTTTAATGAAACATAATAAAGATTAAAAACACAAAATAGTATCAATAATAGTGTTCTGAGTGTAAAAAGTTAAGCGAGGCAAGAATGGAATTCGAACCCTGAACTTCGGATCTTTATACTTCTCGCTAACATAGAAAAACAAATTGCGTTTAACACGGAACGTAGAAGTAGAGTAACGAGATAACTGAACAGTATTCACTTTATTGATAACATTGCATCAGTCAGTCGTCATAAATGCCAGGAAATCCAAATAAGTTACAGTTGTTAATTAAAATCAAAGGTAGATTTACAACGTTAATGGATTGAAACAAAGTACATTTACTTAAGGGTCCCCGCACCACTACCAAACACTTTTTCTTTTACTATGAATTGGAAATTTCTTTTCTGGTATCAAAACATATTTTCGAAAAGAATTCCCTATCTTTTGGAACTTCAACTGTTTGAAATAAATAATAATGATACTAATAAATATGAAATATAGTCAACACCATTATTCTAAGAGTAACAATTTAACAGGGTCATAATATAGATATACTCAACTTAGCTACGTATACCCGGTCAAAGGAAGCGTCCTGACCCAACTGTTCTACAGTAATATCTAGGACGGTATTAAGGGGAGGTTACAGTACAGAAGCCAAACCACAGTCCGATGGGACAAGGATCCTTAAAAATGAAATTTATTGTTTACAGATAGTAAATGTGTTTCAAAAGGAATTACAAAAATTATTCTCCCCATTCTGAACAAATTGGTCATAACGGATTAATTTTATATTTGTAGAATGCAACTTCTACATTGGACCTCTTTATTATCGTATATTTGATTATGAAATGTTACCTTTTGCATAACGACATTCAATTTACATTCTTGGACATTAATATTTTGTGACCAATACGTTTTCATTTCCATTTTCATTGACATACATCAAGCTATTTCATTGTATTTTCAGTCATTATGTCGCTCCGATGAATTTGTTTGTCTAATTCAAGGTAAATGCCAACAAATATGGGGAATGGAAGTAATTCAAAGTCTTCGGTGTCGTCGACTTCCCGCCAACAAAGTGTTTCGTCAGTGGTATGTGAACCCTGTCAGGAACGAGGCCAAGACCGTCCTGGAACTTCGGTTTCCTTCTGTATTCAGTGCCGTCAGTTTTGTTGCCAAGTTTGCGCAGAAAATCACCGGAAGTTCAAAGGCATGTGTAGTACAATGTTATATGTTTGATTTGTACATCTGTATTACCATTTCCACGCTGTTGATGCAGCGATGATTTGAATATATTTGTAGTGTTGATACTTACATAACTCAGAATATTTGTTAGATCTTGCATTCTAACACGAACTTGCATTCTAACATGGTTTAAACTCTCGACATATCGGTCTCGCGTTCAAACCAAATTTCATGTTCTATTCGCCAGTAAAGCCAGTCAAAACAACATACTATCTGCTAAATAAAATATGGAATCCTTAACTCTCCCGATTTCATAATAACGGAAATATTAGTCCTAGCGTATTTCAGTTAGGAAGGTTTAATTTACTTACACTGATCACAGCTTTCCATTTATCCACAGGAACCCAGACCCATCAGCATGCACTGTTCTTAACCGGAAGTGGACCTCGTCGACTGAATACAAACAATTTCGCATGCGAAAGATGCACTTCTACCTCTGGAACGGATACGCATAAGGCCGCTGTTGTATGCCGGGAATGTAAACAGCTGCTTTGTCAAAGTTGTAGCGTTTTCCATAACAACGACGTGAATCAGACGTCACATACAGTGCTTACTCTGGCAGCGTTTGCTAGAGAACCTGTTTCCGGTGCCAACGACATCCGGCGCAGACAAAACAACGCATTGCCCAAAACCGATGTAAGAAGAAGACAGTTTACGCATGATTCTGGAGGTCGCAGTCAATCTGAAAATAGACCTGATATTACTTCCGGAGGTGGAAGTGGCATGCTTGTTGCTAGCTATAGGAAGACAAGTCAGTCAATAAGTACAACCTATCGGGGTGAATTTTCCGTAGGTATCACATCTGATAAACACACAGCTAAAACGTATGATATTTCAACAATGCTGGACGGTAAAATAATTGTAATTGATGATAGAAATGCCAAAATGAAAATATTTACGCCCGATCATAAACTTCATTCCAGCCTCTCTTTCGCGTACCTACCCGGAAATGTGACGTGTGTAAATGAAAACATGATTGCCATGGCGATGGGTAATGACATATTATACTTCAAGTTAAAAGCCACGAAACTATCACAGATGACGCATAAATTGTCACTAAAAGGGGACATAACCGGTATTGTCAAGAATGTAAATACATTAGCTGTGACGTATGAAATGTTTGGCAATCGATCAAAGATTGGAATTATAAATTCCAACGGATCCGAAAAGGAACTAAATAAATCGGAAGAAAAATCTAGTACACCAATGGAAAGATGGGGTAGAGCAGCAATATTTAAAAGTACCCGAGATGCATCACTAAATGTGGTTGTCTTGGAGGACGATTCAGGAACTCTGGGTTGCTATGATACTAAGGGTCATAGAGCATGGACGTGTTTGATACCACAGGCAGGAAGCTGGCAAGGAGGCATGTCTACAAAGATGGGTGGGATTGTCGCTGTGGCAGATGTAATATTGGTCACTGACGTCATAAACCACGTCATCCACGTCGTGACGGAACGCGGGGAATACAGCGGTGTTCTCCTTGACCAGACCGACGGACTTCACAGACCTAACGCCATCTGTTATAACATTAAAGGGAGGTTACTCTATATCACACAATTCAGGAGCGATGTTGTGAAAGTATTCAGCATAAAATAATTGCAATTGAGCCTCGTTTTTACGGATGATTATTTTCTGGACTGATTGGACGGAAATTGTAGGTTTCAACAGGGGAATTATGATCTCTGTTCACTTACAAGATTTATGTGCTGTTAGGAAACTGTTTTGTTCCGGCATGCCTTGAGCGTTGATAAATCATTTCTTTAAAGAAAACTATACCTGGCGGGACTTTTATGACAAATAATAAAAATGAAATAAACAAAATATAATAAATAGCTGTGTTATGAGTTAAAAAAATCACCGAGGGACTAGATCCTTTTTCGAAACCAGACCTCCATACTGCTGAACTTTCGTTCAACCGATTGAGCTACAAAACCTGTATCCAAACGGTGGTTTTCCTATATACATTTACCTCCCCTTAAGGATTCCTGCCCCACTGTATTGTGAGTTTTCCTATATACAGTTACCTCCCCTTCACTTCCGTTTGGATAAAACTGTATCACAATTTGGCAACGCCCCGACCGTTGACCAGGTAGCTAAATCGGAAGTCAAGGATTTGAATTCCGGTCCAGCCCCGCTATTTTTTTTTACACTCGGAGCACTGTTGTTGATTGTATTTTGTTTAATCATATTGAGTATTATCAACTCATAAAAGCCCCGCGAAGAAGGATTTTCTTTACAGAAATGTTTCATTTAAGTTTAAGTCATACCAGAAAAGTGTTCCAATACTAATATATTTTCATTTGCCCCCGCGCCGTCCCATTACAACAGTGTTAGAGGGCAAGTGTAATTATATAGGCTATAATTACAACTGCTCGACTATAATTACAACTGCCTGTTTCAGGTGTAGGAATATGTAAACAAACAAAATGGCTGCCTAAAATGTATTTTGAGGCAGGGCAAATGGTTTTTTGAGGAATATGTCTTAAAAAAGTAAAATATGTTAATTATAAAAAATACCTGGTTGTCTGGATGTAATTATTGTTGAAATAATTACAAATGGCCTCTGGCAAATCTACCATAAAGGGGGTTTTAAGGGATTTGCCAGAGGACACTTGTACTTATATCAACAATAATTACATCCAGACAACCAGTTATTGTTTAAATAAGTGAGACGTTTACGCAGTGGTAAGGGGATCCTTAAACATAGATGTGACACAACGGTAAAGCCAGTTTACATCTAGTGATGGGCTAAATAAAAAAAGCTTGAAACTACAGTAACTGTTGATATGTATTTGTTATGTTTTGTTATTACATTTTCAGTGCAGCGGCCAGTATGGACAGCTTTCCAGCATTTATAATATTCTTCATTTTGCCATCTTGTAATCATAAATACCAGTATAGTTCACGAAAATGTGGATAGGTATAAATTTAACGAAACATTCAAGTCATGACGCATGGTTTGAAACATGTCCATGCAATGTAAATTTTACGTTTCCATATACGTGTATGCGTAATCTTCAGTTGACAATGCGCGCAAACAACAAGTCTCCGAAAAAGATACACTGTTGTACACTGCTTCTGAAATCAAGGACGACACCGACCTCAAACGTTCTATCGACCAATCGACGAGCCAGATGCAGTGAGTGACACGTTGAAACAACCGTTCGGTTTTTGGGTTTGTTCTTTTTTAACACGGCTTGTTGACGCCGTAAGGATTGTAACCCATATTTCTACGAGGTTCACCCCAGCTCATTTTGATCAGAACCCTCAAATTGACCAAAATCAGCTTTCAAACCTTGGTCCCGGAAAAGTGGTCATAGGATCCCATTCTGGGAACTCTACTTAGTGTGACGTCGAAACGATATCGGGTGTCTGTAGCAATTTTGCCTGAAACTAGCGATCAAATCTTTAAGTATCATCTTCTTTTAATATTGCCTTAATAACCCCCTTTGCCGCATATCCTCACAAAGTCACCAACATTTGTCGGATGTTGACAACAGACGACGTTAATAAAACAGCATGTGGCAAAAAGCGCGTGGAAAAAGTCCTCCCGGTCAAAGTTCATCTTCTCGACCAATCTAAACTCTTGAATGTCACATTCCACATGTGGAATATAACGCATACTTATCTAACAGTCTGCGTGTTTATACAATGATCTGAGAGTGGAATTACACATCGTATTGTGGTAGAAAGTTAGATTTTTTTTTTTCATTTTGACACCTTAAACTGGTGTAAAGAGCTTTAGTGTGGGCAGTGTACATTATGTATATACACCCTATGGTGTCAATAAATCAGCTTGATATTAAAACAATAGCTAAGATGTCGACATAAATAAACTTCGTTACTTTTTTCTTTTTACATTAAAACATAGAATATAATAACGACAAAAATATTGTAAGTCCTACCTGTATGTCAGTCAAATGTGTGAAGCTATTGCTATATTCGTATTTCAAATGTTAAACGGTGAGTAACTGAGAATGATTAAGTAATTGTAAACGTATTGATGCAAAAGTTCTTTTACAAAAAGTATTACGGTAAAGATAAATGCATTGCAATTTGCTACATTTGCTCTCAGTTTCGCGGGTTCTATTTTTCACGAATAAATGGTTACCGCGAAAAACTTTAAGAACATTGTTTCTTAGATGTAATTGACTTTTTGTTTTTTGACGTTGTTGTTATGTTAGATAATTTCAGGATATGCTTGCATTAAAAATGAATTAGGTCATTTCCAGCATCAAAGTATTAGATTTGACAGGAACGTTAATTTTCAATATATATTGAAGTTTTCTTAATTTATAAAATTCAAATATTGAAGAAAATGCTTTGCCTGAATATAAAATAAAGGGCAGTTATAGCTTCAGTGTTAATGTCTACACGTGGTAAAACTTAAAAGATAAACTCGGAGATCGAAGATCAATCAAGGTCTCAATTATGTGTGAGTAACATCTTGCAACAAATATATAGTCTCGGTATTCGTGGTAAAATCTCAAAAAATGAAACACTGTAGAAAATATTCATTAACAATGGATAATGCAAACATACTGAGAATTCCATTGTTACAAAGGTTGTAATGTAAATATAAGGGGGTCAACGCCAAAATATCTAGAATCGAAAAATATACTCGAAAGCGCAATTTAAGATTTGATTTACCTAACAAATATATGAATACTTTTCTGCACTTGTCATAAATCAGTAAAATACCATTCTGTAACACCTCGATAACACTGATATCAGCTCACAGAGACCAGATTTATGTTTTGCTGACACACGTGTTCAGATAGGAGATATGATTTATTTGTTATTGCGTGGCGTATCTTATACACATTCTACAAGTATAGCGGGGATCCACACTGCCAATGGTAGGTATTATCATGTATGATATATACCAGGTTTTCCGTGATATCTAGAAAACTGTAAACAGCATTTATAAAATCTTGTTTACGTTTGAGAGTTTTTGGAAACATTGACACTCTGTAAGTGCTAAGTCTTCATTTCAAGGTAACCTAAAAGCAAGTTGGAATTTTCAATTCCGGCAAAACAGGCAGTGCTAACTCGAATGTTGTGACGTCGTTTACAACATGGAAAAGGCGATCCCGTTATGGATCTCATTGATGTTTGGAACAATGGTCGCGCGTGCAGAAGGATCAACGCGGCAACAAAACTTCAACACAATGGAACGATGTGCAGCACAATTCGATAACTTGAGTGAAAACCGTCGGCGTAACGTCGCCGTCCAACTTGAAGATATATACAACGTGTTAACGGACCTAGTGAACAACGCAGATGAAGAGATAGCTCAATACAATGCAATAGATGAACAATGGATTTCACTTGCGCCGTGGAATGTATTACAAATTACACCGGATGATACCTCGGACGTCTTTAATGTGACGTCACAGCTGCGTAACGTAAGCACAGTACTGACCCGTCTCCGGTCTCGTGAACAGAGTGACTCGTGTGTCAGTTCCGTGAGAATGAATCGTGAAGAACGCCGCACGCTTACGAGGCGATGGCTTTTGAGATGGAAACCGAGACGTTCACAACGTCGATTTGACGGTGAGTATCACACGCTACTCATTGTGTGATCACGATTTATTAGAGAAAATGATATAATAATCCTTTAAGATTATTTAGATAATCTATATCAGGATTGATTCTATTTTATATATGGCTTGAACTGCGTTTTTTTTCATGTCGGTATGAACGCAAATCGGTTACATTCATATTGCATGAAGCCAGTTAGGTAATGTTCATATAGTTGGTTGAAGCGCAAATGTAAATATAAGGCCATGTATCAACTGTGATATCACAAATATGAAAATTTAAACTTCTCGATGACGCCGTTAAAGAAAACACATTTTGTATTTACTTTACACTTTATTGACAATGTTCAGTTAAACTGATACGGTATTGCAATTAGCACCATCTCAAACTTACTTACTCGTTGTAAGCGTTCGTAAATAAAACTCTTATGGGATGGTACATGTATCTTTAAGAAACAATAATTGAAACCTTACAATGTATCTTGTCTGATCAGTAACTAAAAAGAGTGTATCGCGTTAACGCAGAAACGCCATTTTCTAAATTTCTATCCAGAATTTATCTAGACAAAAATCAAAGTAATATATTTGAGGTTTTTATATATCGCTTTATCACAACCTAGTTCGAAGGTCGTCTCAACGCGGTTAATACATTATTATCCGTGGTTGTAGGGCCTTTGCAACCAGCCAATATCTTTCTCAACTCCTTGGGGTAGATACAGCTAGTGCTGCCATTTTGGGCGCTCACAGCAAGCATTCAACACTTCTAGCACTGCCCAACCACGTACTCATTTACAGACTGGAACAAGCAGTTTCAACAATGCAACACAGTGCCGTGACGTGATTCGAATCTGCAACCATTTGGTCACGAGCCCGGTGTCTTACCACTAGACTAGCGTGCCTCCTAAGTAGTGAACACTTCAGTTCATACATATCAATTAAAAATCTGCTTCCTGTCTTAATACAAAGTACGGCATGACATTGATGTTACATGGAAGTTGAAGACCATACAAACAAACAAATTAGCAAACAAACAAACAAAAACCTGTATAATACAGCATAATCGCCTAAAATGTTTAACACTATGTCAAAGAAAAGGCAAAAAGAAAGCAATGCTACTCAAAATGGAACGGAAATCAGCTCCATTTTACCTTGGCGTGAAAACAAGACGTCAAACAAAGTTATTGGAAATGTTTTACAGTGACGTCCATCAATCGTTCACGTGGTGTCATTTCCAATTAGGTTATATGCTAATTTACTTTTCGAAAATGTATTCTCCTGGCTTCGTTTTAAGTATGACACTGTAGTCAAGTGGCACTGTAGGACGGCGGGCCCGTGACCGAAGGGTTACGGGTTTGAGTCACGTCACGGCACTGTTTTTATCTTTGCGCAAGATACTTTACTCCACTTATTCCAGTCTACTCAGCTGTAAAAAAGTACGTGGTTGGGCAGTCCTAGAATTGTTGAATGCTAGCTGTGAGCGCCTAAATGGCAGCACCGGCTGTATGCTCCTCAGGGAGTTGAGAAATCTGGTTGCAAAGGCCCTATAACCACGGATATCAATTTGTGAACCTCTGTGAGACGACCTACGAACTAAGCTGTGATAAAACGGTATATAAGAACCTCGAATTATTATTATTTGTTATTATTAAAAAACTGATGAAATTTTGCACCCGGAGAGGGAATTATATAGTGCTTCCATTAGGAATATGTATTTATCACATAACGTACCAATAATAATATCCAGTGAATATACCCATGTCATATTATTTTTGCGTATTAACCCATGTAATATGATCTATCAACCCTTTGATTGGTTGTAAGTTTCGATTGTTTCACTTGTGACGTCATGCCTAGGACAAGTACATTACGTCACAGACTTACGAACTGGAGTCAAATGGCGGCTTTTTACATTTCAATGTTGCATGAAATTTGCCATTTTACACGAATAAATGCCACTAATCTTGAGTATGTGATAAAAAGGATCTTACATCCGATTTCACCTCATATGAAATTTATGAAACTCGTCACGAATTTTTCATTTTAGCTCGCCAGAGGCTTGCTTAATTGAAAAATTATGAGACTCGTTTCATAAATCTCATTTGAAATGAAAACTCATGTAAGATCCAGTATATACATACCCATATCACGATCTTGTATTGCATTCTTTTAAATCTTGCTTTCCACTACAGTAATGATTCACAGGTGTGTAATAAAACATATACCACAGTGTCAAAACACAAGGACAAAAACTGGACTAAAGGTCACACAGGCTCAGTTTGTCAGACCCAGAACACCCGATACAAAATATCGGTGTTGTTGTAGTCTCAAATCAATGACGTCATAATGGATGTCGCATTAAAGCAAGAGTATACTAAGTTATTGCTCATACACTATATTCTCTCATGCAGAACTGTCCAGGGTAAGAAACAGAAGTATGTAATTACTATCCGACACTCAATTTCAGGTGCGTGACGTCACAATTGGGCAACTATGACGTTGACGTATGAATGCTTTTGGGTGGAATTTCCCTAGCCTACACTCCAATGCATGTAAAAGTCTTACAATAAACTTCTCTTATCATTACTGGGTTTCCTATATACCAAGTATTTCACGATTCTATTTTATCGAACGGGTATAGGTAGGTGTCATAAAAGTATACCTTTCTTCATTCCGCAGGTACACATGCACGACAGGTGCAGTACTTAAACCTGTGTGCGACGGAACTTTGTCACATCAATGGCTTTGCCGTCTTACCTAATGGACATCTGGTTGCTTCAGATTCAGATAATTACGACATATACATCTACAAACCAGGCCAAGACTATCCGATGAAAACCATCAACCTCGCCCCACTTTATCTAGGTGAGGTCATCTACTCACACGACTGGATCGTGCGCATCCACGTGCGGCTTATAAATCAGCAGATGGCGTGGCTAGTGCTGAATCTACTCGATTCGACAAGCTATTTGGAAGAAAGCATTGATCAAAGTTCACTAAGATGGGATGTTAACGAAATGTGTATTACCACTGATGCTGAAACGGAACCGGAAACCCGTATTGAGCCATGCGCAGACCCAGGGTACCTTGCAGTGAGGACAACGGATGAGTTTGGGTTTACCTATGGCGCTTCGCATACCGAGTTTTTAGATGCCATCGCTCCGAACTGTACCCGATATCCGTCCATTACGAGGGGGAGATACGACTACATTGTCCGTCATATTGTCAGATTCGACAGGAATATGTTGTATGTCCGAACCGATTCTCGTGGATCTCGGAAGTCCTCCGTCAATAACTTACACATATTTGAAATGTTCAATCTCATTGACAGTGTCACTTAGACCAAAACATATTAAAGTCGTTGACAGAACGTTACAGGGATCTGAATCACTTCCTTGTGGCTCACAGGTTGTACATGTATGTACAATTTTGAAAATTTATATTTATTCAAAGGTATATATAATCTGAGGAACAGACAGATGAATCCAATTTCAGTTGAATTACATTTGCAAATAAGAATGGTATTACATAAACTGCAGTATTATCAAAACTCTTGATTAATTTGTTTCAATATTTTTTTCGGGAAATAATAAAAGATTAGACAATCCCTCCTGAGGTAACAGCAGTAGATATATGTCCCTGATTTTACCAAAATTCGAAATATAAGCCTAGATATTTATTTTATATTTTTTTTGCGTTGTACGGAATTGTTTTATTTAAATTGGTAGATTTGTCAACCATCTTCTTTGATGAAGATGTGTCGTTATCTAGAGCGAAGCAACCACAAATGTTACCGCCTGGCATATCACGACAGAACAACATGTATTACGAAGAGATTCTGGTCAGTATGCAAACCTCGTAATGTATATGTATAGCAGGCTTACACGTATATTCATAATTATTTATTATGAGTTTATATTTTATTGTCGGTATAATATTTCAGTAATACAAACATGATATACATATCGGATTTGAAAATAAGTACAAAGCACTTATGTCAAATTGGGCGGCACTTACTNGGGGGGAGGAGAAGAGGTGCAAAGGATTTTAAGTTGTTGTAATGCAGTCCCCAAACACAATTTTATACCAAACTTCTTGTAACTTATAAATGATAACATTCAATGTCTAAAAATACCTTTGATGGAAAACATATGTATACAATGTAGTAAAAGGTAACGGGTCCTGTGCTTAGTTAGTGTAGAAGAAACTACAATTAGGGGCACGACCGCACTCCTATGTAATGTTTTATAACTGAGGATGAGCTTCTCGATTGGTTAACAAACCAATTTCTGAAAAAGATGCCCCTTTCTCCCCCCTGATATACTAACAAAACTGATTGTACATGTACCATTTGGTTACCTCAACATTGGACAGGCTACATCCTGCGAATATGTTTACGTCTCTCGTAAAACACACACCTCATCGTATCTCACAATATCTTAAGCTTTTGCATTTTTCATATCTATAATAAATCTAGTTGTCAAATATATGAGAAGGCGACGTAATGTGTCATACACACGCTTACATTTACAAGTTATCTCCCTTTCATCGAGGTATACGTGTCTTTTTGCTGCAACTATTAACGTAAAACAGCAAATTCAAACCTATAACCATGTACAAGTAAACTCTGCCATATATCTTTTAAAACGATATTCGTTGTTTACATTGCTCTGTCATGCTGTTCACCAAATGTGTCTATTAAAGTAACAGTACCGCAATCTGTTGCAAGTAAAAATATAACAAAATATTTTAAATATTTTGATATTGAAATATTTAAAATTCCATTCGTGCGAAGCCTTTTCCCGACTGCTACATGTACTGATCTCACCGCGCGCAGGATCGAGGCCGTGATTAGACGAGATGTCACGAAAGCAGAATCCAACGAATGGCGACCCTGTGTTTGACTGATTCAGAGGTAATACTTACACAATACACGTGTTCGATAGTGTCGGAGGAACCGTTTATACAATGCACGTGTTCGATAGGGTCGGAGGTAGCGTTTGTATATAATACACGTGTTAGAAAGGGTCGGAGGTAACGTTTATATACAATACACGTGTTCGATAGGGTCGGAGGTAACGTTTATATACAATACACGTGTTCGAGAGGGTCGGAGGTAACGTTTATACAATACAGGTGATCGATAGGGTCGGAGGTAACGTTTATACAATACACGTGTTCGATAGGGCCGGAGGTAGCGAATATACAATGCACGTGTTCGATAGGGTCGAAGGTAACGGTGATATACAATATACGTGTTCGAGAGGGTCGGAGGTAACGTTTATACAATACAGGCGTTCGATAGGGTCGGAGGTAACGTTTATAGAATACAAGTGTTCGATAGGGTCGGATGTAGCGTTTATATACAATACACGTGTTCGAAAGGGTCAGAGGTAGCGTTAATATACAATACACGAGATCGATAGGATCGGAGGTCACGTATATATACAATACACGTGTTCGATAGGGTTGGAGGTAGCGTTTATATAAAATACACGTGTTCGATAGGATCGGAGGTAGCGAAAATACAATGCACGTGTTCGATAGGGTCGAAGGTATCGTTTATATACAATATACGTGTTCGATAGGGTCGGAGGGAACGTTGATACAATACAGGTGTTCGATAGGGTCGGAGGGAACGTTTATACAATACAGGTGTTCGATAGGGGCGGAGGTAACGTTTATACAATACAGGTGTTCGATGGGGTCGGAGGTAACGTTTATACAATACACGTGTTCGATAGGGCCGGAGGTAGCGAATATACAATGCACGTGTTCGATAGGGTCGGAGGTGGCGTTTATACAATACAGGTGTTCGATAGGGTCGTAGGTAACGTTTATACAATACAGGTGTTCGATAGGGCCGGAGGTAACGTTTATATACAATACACGTGTTTGATAGGGTCGGAGGTAACGTTTATACAATACAGGGGTTCGATAGGGTCGGAGGGAACGGTTATATACAATACACGTGTTCGATAGGGTCAGAGGTAACGTTTACACAATACACGTGTTCGATAGGGTCGGAGGTGACGTTTATACAATACACGTGTTCGATAGGGCCGGAGGTAGCGAATATACAATGCACGTGTTCGATAGGGTCGGAGGTAACGTTGATACAATACAGGTGTTCGATAGGGTCGGAGGTGACGTTTATACAATACACGTGTTCGATAGGGCCGGAGGGAGCGAAAATACAATGCACGTGTTCGATAGCGTCGGAGGTAACGTTTATATACAATACACGTGTTTGATAGGGTCGGAGGTAACGTTTATACAATACACGTGTTCGATAGGGCCGGAGGTAGCGAAAATACAATGCACGTGTTCGATAGGGTCGAAGGTAACGTTTATATACAATATACGTGTTCGATAGGGTCGGAGGTAACGTTTATATACAATACACGTGTTCGATAGGGTTGGAGGTAGCGTTTATATAAAATACACGTGTTCGATAGGGTCGGAGGTAGCGTTTATATACAATACACGTGTTCGATAGGGTCGGAGGTAACGTTTATATAAAATACACGTGTTCGATAGGATCGGAGGTAACGTTTATACAATGCACGTGTTCGATAGGATCGGAGGTAACGTTTATATACAATACACGTGTTCGATAGGGTCAGACGTAACGTTTACACAATACACGTGTTCGATAGGGTCGGAGGTAACGTTTATACAATACAGATGTTCGATAGGGTCGGAGGTAACGTTTATATACAATACACGTGTTCGATAGGGTCAGAGGTAGCGTTTACACTATACACGTGTTCGATAGGATCGGAGGTAACGTTTATACAATACACGTGTTCGATAGGGTCGGAGGTAGCGAAAATACAATGCACGTGTTCGATAGCGTCGGAGGTAACGTTTATATACAATACACGTGTTCGATAGGGTCGGAGGTAGCGTTTATATACAATACACGTGTTCGATAGGGTCAGAGGTAACGTTTATACAATACACGTGTTCGATAGGGTCGGAGGTAACGTTTATATAAAATACACGTGTTCGATAGGATCGGAGGTAACGTTTATACAATGCACGTGTTCGATAGGATCGGAGGTAACGTTTATATACAATACACGTGTTCGATAGGGTCGGAGGTAAAGTTTATATACAATACACGTGTTCGATAGGGTTGGAGGTAGCGTTTACATAAAATACACGTGTTCGATAGGGTCGGAGGGAGCGTTTATATACAATACACGTGTTCGATAGGGTCAGAGGTAGCGTTTACACTATACACGTGTTCGATAGGATCGGAGGTAACGTTTATACAATACACGTGTTCGATAGGGTCGGAGGTAGCGAAAATACAATGCACGTGTTCGATAGCGTCGGAGGTAACGTTTATATACAATACACGTGTTCGATAGGGTCGGAGGAAGCGTTTATATACAATGCACGTGTTCGATAGAGTCGTCGATAGGGTCGAAGGTAACGTTTATACAATACAGGTGTTCGATAGGATCGGAGGTAAAGTTTATACAATACACGGGTTCGATAGGGTCGGAGGTAGCGAATACACAATGCACGTGTTCGATAGCGCCGGAGGTACAGTTTATATACAATACACGTGTTCGATATGGTCAGAGGTAGCGTTTACACTATACACGCGTTCGATAGGATCGGAGGTAACGTTTATCCAATACACGTGTTCGATAGGGTCAGACGTAACGTTTACACAATACACGTGGTCGATAGGGTCGGAGGTAACGTTTATACAATACAGGTGTTCAATAAGGTCGGAAGTAGCGTTTATATACAATACATGTGTTCGATAGGGTCGAAGGTAACGTTTATACAATACACGTGGTCGATAGGGTCGGAGGTAACGTTTATATACAATACACGTGTTCGATAGGGTCGGAGGTAACGTTTATACAATACACGTGGTCGATAGGGTCGGAGGTAACGTTTATACAATACAGGTGTTCCATAGGGTCGGAGGTAACGTTTATACAATACCCGTGTTCGATAGGGTCGGAGGTAACGTTTAAACAATACACGCGTTCGATAGGGTCGGAGGTAACGTTTATACAATACAGGTGTTCCATAGGGTCGGAGGTAACGTTTATACAATACAGGTGTTCCATAGGGTCGGAGGTAACGTTTATACAATACAGGTGTTCCATAGGGTCGGAGGTAACGTTTATACAATACAGGTGTTCCATAGGGTCGGAGGTAACGTTTATACAATACAGGTGTTCCATAGGGTCGGAGGTAACGTTTATACAATACAGGTGTTCAATAAGGTCGGAAGGAGCGGTTATATACAATACATGTGTTCGATAGGGTCGGAGGTAACGTTTATACAATACACGTGGTCGATAGGGCCGGAGGTAGCGTTTATATACAATAAACGTGTTCGATAGGGTCGGAGGTAACTTTATACAATACACGTGTTCTATAGGGTCGGAGGTAACGTTTATATACAAGACACGTGTTCGATAGGGTCGGAGGTAGCGTTTATATACAATACACGTGTTCGAAAGGGTCGGAGGTAGCGTTTATTTACAATACACGTGTTCGATAGGGTCGGAGGAAGCGTTTATATAAAATGCACGTGTTCGATAGAGTCGGAGGTATCGTTTATATACAATACACGTGTTCGATAGGATCGGAGGTAACGTTTATATACAATACACGATACATGTGTTCGATAGGGTCGGAGGTAACTTTTATATACAATACACGTGTTCGATAGGGGCGGAGGTAGCGTTTATATACAAAACACGTGTTCGATAAGGTAACGTTTATACAATACACGTGGTCGATAGGGCCGGAGAGAGCGTTTATATACAATACACGTGTTCGATAGAGTCGGAAGAAGCGTTTATATACAATACACGTGTTCGATAGGGTCAGAGGTAACGTTTACACAATACAAGTGTTCGATAGGGTCGGAGGTAACGTTTAAACAATACACGTGTTCGATAGGGTCGGAGGTAAGGTTTATATACAATACACGTGTTCGATAGGATCGGAGGTAACGTTTATATACAATACACGTGTTGGATAGGGTTGGAGGTAGCGTTTATATAAAATACACGTGTTCGATAGGGTCGGAGGTAACTTTTATATACAATACACGTGGTCGATAGGGCCGGGGGTAGCGTTTATATACAATAAACGTGTTCTATAGGGTCGGAGGTAACTTTATACAATACACGTGTTCTATAGGGTCGGAGGTAACGTTTAAACAATACACGTGTTCGATAGGGTCGGAGGTCACGTATATATGCAATTCACGTGTTCGATAGAGTCGGAGGTAGCGTTTAAATACAATACACTTGTTCGATAGGGTCGGAGGTCACGTATATATGCAATTCACGTGTTCGATAGAGTCGGAGGTAGCGTTTATATACAATAGACGTGTTCGAAAGGGTCGGAGGTAGCGTTTATTTACAATACACGTGTTATAGAGTCGGATGTAGCGTTTATATACAATGCACGTGTTCGAAAGGGTCGGAGGTAGCGTTTATATACAATACATGTGTTCGATAGGGTCGGAGGTAACGTTTATATGGAGGTAACGTTTATACAATACAGGTGTTCGATAGGGTCGGAGGTAACGTTTATATGGAGGTAACGTTTATACAATACAGGTGTTCAATAGGGTCGGAGGTAGCGTTTATATACAAAACACGCGTTCGATAGGGTCAGAGGTAGAGTTAATATACAATACACGTGATCGATAGGGTCGGAGGTCACGTATATATACAATACACGTGTTCTATACAATACAGGTGTTCGATAGGGTCGGAGGTAAAGTTTATATACAATACACGTGTTCGATAGAGTCGGATGTAGCGTCTATATACAATACACGTGTTCGATAGGGTCTGATGTAGCATTAATATACAATACACGTGCTCGATAGGGTCGGAGGTAACGTTTATATACAATACACGTGTTCGATAGAGTCGGATGTAGCGTTTATATACAATACACGTGTTCGATAGGGTCGGAGGTAACGTTTATATACAATACACGTGTTCGATAGGGTCTGATGTAGCATTAATATACAATACACGTGATCGATAGGGTCGGAGGTCACGTATATATACAATACACGTGTTCGATAGGGTCAGAGGTAGCATTAATATACAATACACGTGATCGATAGGGTCGGTGGAAGCGTTTATATTCAATGCACGTGTTCGATAGAGTCGGAGGTAACGTTTATATACAATACACGTGGTCGATAGGGTCGGAGGTAACGTTTATATACAATGCACGTGTTCGATAGAGTCGGAGGGAGCGTTTATATGTAAAGTTTATATACAATACACGTGTTCGATAGGATCGGAGGTAACGTTTATATAAAATACACGTGTTCGATAGGGTCGGAGGAAACGTTTATATACAATACACGTGTTCGATAGAGTCGGATGTAGCGTTTATATACAATTCACGTGTTCGATAGGGTCGGAGGTAACGTGTATACAATACACGTGTTCGATAGGGTCGGATGTAGCGTTAATATACAATACACGTGATCGATAGGATCGGAGGTCATGTATATATACAATACACGTGTTCGATAGGGTCAGAGGTAACGTTTACACAATACACGTGTTCGATAGGGTCGGAGGTCACGAATATATGCAATTCACGTGTTCGATAGAGTCGGAGGTAGCGTTTAAATACAATACACGTGTTCGATAGGGTCGGAGGGAGCGTTTATATACAAAACACGTGTTCGATAGGGTCAGAAGGAGCATTTATATACAATACACGTGTTCGATAGGATCGGAGGTAACGTTTATATACAATACACGTGTTCGATAGAGGCAGAGGTAGCATTTATATACAATACACGTGTTCGAAAGGGTCGGAGGTAACGTTTATATACAATACGTGTTCGATAGGATCGGAGGTAACGTTTATATAAAATACACGTGTTCGATAGGGTCGGAGGAAACGTTTATATACAATACACGTGTTCGATAGACTCAGAGGTAGCATTTATATACAATACACGTGTTCGATAGGATCGGAGGTAACGTTTATATAAAATACACGTGTTCGATAGGGTCGGAGGGAGCGTTTATATACAAAACACGTGTTCGATAGGGTCAGAGGTAGCGTTTATATACAATACACGTGTTCGGTAGGGTCGGAGGAAGCGTTTATATACAATGCACGTGTTCGATAGAGTCGGAGGGAGCGTTTATATGTAAAGTTTATATACAATACACGTGTTCGAAACGGTCTGATGTAGCATTAATATACAATACACGTGATCTATAGGGTCGGAGGTCACGTATATATACAATTCACGTGTTCGGTAGGGTCTGATGTAGCATTAATATACAATACCCGTGATCGATAGGGTCGGAGGTCACGTATATATACAATTCGCGTGTTCGATAGGGTCGGAGGAAGCGTTTATATCAAATGCACGTGTTCGATAAGGTCGGAGGTAACGTTTATATACAATACACGTGGTCGATAGGGTCGGAGGTAACGTTTATATACAATACTCGTGTTCGATAGGGTCGGAGGTAACGTTTATATACAATACGTGTTCGATAGGATCGGAGGTAACGTTTATATACAATACACGTGGTCGATAGGGTCGGAGGTAACGTTTATATACAATGCACGTGTTCGATAGGGTCGGAGGAAGCGTTTATATAAAATGCACGTGTTCGATAGAGTCGGAGGGAGCGTTTATATGTAAAGTTTATATACAATACACGTGTTCGAAACGGTCTGATGTAGCATTAATATACAATACACGTGATCTATAGGGTCGGAGGTCACGTATATATACAATTCGCGTGTTCGATAGGGTCGGAGGAAGCGTTTATATAAAATGCACGTGTTCGATAGAGTCGGAGGGAGCGTTTATATACAATACACGTGTTCGATAGAGTCGGATGTAGCGTTTATATACAATTCACGTGTTCGATAGGGTCGGATGTAGCGTTAATATACAATGCACGTGATCGATAGGGTCGGAGGTCACGTATGTATACAATACACGTGTTCGATAGGGTCCGAGGTAGCGATACAATACACGTGTTCGATAGGGTCGGATGTAGCATTAATATACAATACACGTCGGAGGTAACGTTTATATACAATACACGTGGTCGATAGGGTCGGAGGTAACGTTTATATACAATGCACGTGTTCGATAGAGTCGGAGGTAGCGTTTATATACAATACCCGTGTTCGAAAGGGTCGGAGGTAGCGTTTATATACAATACACATCTTAATTGATAAATATCGATTAAGTTACTTAGTATGCTAAACGACTTTATAATTCACTTATGAAGAAGTATTAACAAACAAAAAATGATTGTTATAGCAGAAGAAGCGTGCCAAAATTTGCCAAGAAATGTCATCATTTTATTTTGCAGCCCGTAAGAGAACTAAATTTAATTACTTCTTGTTTGATATTTAGACGTGTCGGAGTACGTTTGCTTTGTATTCTACGTGTTTTAAAAAGTGTCTGCCTAGTTTTGCCGACATGTCTTGCACTGAGATTTTATTGGGATATTTGTTGTGAAGGTATCGTACTCGCTGCTTTGTATTTTCTATATTTAGTTGATTTGGTTTGTGCCTTGTGCGTCCCATCTATAAAAGCAGTATTCCAGTTTAGGTCAAAGTATTGTTTTGTATGCATTTGCATGTTCTTAAATGTGTTGGGAGTTTATTTATTTTCAGGTTGCGTTTTAAAAATCTTTGTGATTGGTTTCATTAGAGGTAACGTAGATAAATGCCCCATTTGAAATCACCATGCAGTGATAGTCCGAAGTATTAACTTTAGTCTACTGAGCATCATGGATATCAAGGGGTTACGCTAATTTTCGCCCTTTACATACCTGGAATATGGCATAGTAAAAATGAAGGCACGTTGGTTGCTATTTGATTGGTGTCAGGTAAAAAAACACCATGACCAATCACTTGGCTGTTACTTGTCCTTTGAAGGTTATCAAGGAGCGACGCCCGACTTCAAAGCCTATCATTTTTACCGTCACGCAACCGCGAGATTCTTTTGATGTAGACCAAAGGACCGAACTAGTCATCTCGTCTCATCCACAAGATGTGCACACTGAGCCTTCATTTCAACAAATTTTTATTGACAGATGTTATAGTCAAATGGATTGAATAACAGGCAAGCCTATATACATTCTGTCCATGGGTGGCTCAAAATTTGATCATATATACAATGTAGTTACAACAATAATGATTAATTAATTGAAGGATACTTTGAAATGAAAAATTATAAAGAGTAATACTAATTAAAGGTAAGGGGAGATAACTCCAACATGACAAACACAAAGGGGATAAACACATCATAGGACATCACAATAACAATACACAAACAACTCACAATCATACATCCAACACACATACAATTATTTTCTTATTAAATAGTCACAGTCAGTATATCATATGTACAGTAAGAGTAGACTTTGACCAAAAGTCCATGTGCATTTATGTGCACGGGGCATTGCTACCAATACTGTTTATGAGTAAAAAGTACAAATTTAAATAATGTGACAGAAAGGCAATATAATATTATGAACAAAATATAACAAACCTACTCAACTATAATCTCATTTATCATTATGCATCAAAAAGTTTATACTTTGTTATTCCATTAAAAATTCTATCTAGATAATACATCATGGCTTTCTACGTCATATAAAAAATAAAACGCCTAGTTTTTCCAATAAAAATCTGAATATGACTTAGCATCTGTCTGTTTATATTCAGATCACATGTACGACAACCTTATGGTTATGGTTACTTATATTATTCAAAGAAGTAAACAAAGTATTTCGTTGTTCGATATACAGTGGACAATTGAAGAAATAATGAGTCTGTTTCATATTCAAAAGAACAAACACAAGTTGGACTATCTATTAAATTGTCACGACATAAATCAGAATATAAATTACAACAGGAATTTCATAATTGGCAAAGAATAATATTTACCATTCTTTCACCGTCGTTTTTAAAAATTGAAGCTACTTCTCTGTCCTTAACTTTATCTTTATTTTGTAATTTTTTAAACAGAGCAAGAGATGAAGAGTTCAACATACCAGTATCCATAGTGTTGACATCGCGGCACATACAGGTGAAAAAACTGTCAAAATAGTTATTAGTTCTACACATAGGTGGGTTAAAGAGTCTGGTTAGTCTAAGAGAGTAGGGATTGTTATTATGATTGTTAATGAAAGGATTTGTGACATTTTGCAAGTATTGAGGCGAGAGTCCATGCATTATCTTATACATCATTATTTGTTTATGTTTGTACCTTCTTGCAGACAGTGTTTCCAAACCAAGTTCATTATGGAGTTTATTGTGCGATGTCCCTGAACGAAGACCAGTTATAATCCTAGCTGCTTCTAATTGTACAGATTCAAGTAATTCAATAGATTATAAGGTGCAATTATCCCATACAATGTCTGCATACTCAAAAATTGGTCTAATAAATGCAATATATATCTTAATTAATGATTTACGACCTACCTTAGATTTGATATAACAAAGAACATTTTTTTCCATTATTTTACTAAAGTTACTGGTCTGTAGTTTAATACATCATTAGATGATTCATTACCCTTATAAACTGCATTTATATTTGCTTGTTTCCAGCTATTGGGAATGTTTTCACTCCTGTTTCTAGTGTTTAATTAAATAAGATCATGAGGGGTAATTTAAGAGAGGAATTCAATCTTTTAATAATTTTGGGAACAATTCCATCAGGTCCAGGGTGCTTATTTATATTAAGAATATTAATTTGGTCAGCAACATCTTGTTCAGTAATATTTATATTAGATAGTGAATAAGTAATTGCTGGTTGTGCTGTCTGAGGTAGTTGGAGGTCAGGTGAGGATGTGGAGATATTGATGAAGTGATTATTAAGGACCTCGGCTTTATCAATAGGACGGTGAACGGCTTGGTTATTAATTACAAGAGGAGGAATTGGAGAAGATTTATTGGTGAAGTTAGAGATAGATTTAGCAATTTTCCACCATTCATCTGGGGGATTCTTATTGTCTTTTAAAGAGTTTTTTAGGGTTTTGATAAATGTTGACTTAGCTTCACGGATCAGGTCAATGGCTTCATTCTTGAGAATCCTAAATCTGTTCCAAAAGTGAGGACTATTTGTTAATTTGGCCTTTCTGTGAATTCAATTGCGTTGTCTCATCTTTAATCTTATGTTGTTGTTCATCCATGGTTTATCATTAGGACGTACTGTTATTACTTTAACAGGAATGAAGTCATTTACCTGATCCATGATTAAATCAGTATATGGTACTGTTAAATGTATTAGATGGTACTGTTAAATGTATTAGAGTCCTGGTTTGAAGATAGATTCACCCAGTCAACATCAAGAAGAGTGTTACTCATACTTTCAAAATCACCTTCTTCATATTTTAATTTTTTTTTCTTATAACTTGCTTATTTGAATACGCCAAATAAAATGGATGCATGCACAGAGTGTATACGTATTTCTAATTATGTTTCGATTGTTTATAAAGATAACATCAATGGAAGTGGCACTCTCCTGAGTTATACGTGTAGGTTCATTAATAAGGCTAGATAAGTTATGCTTAGTAAGGAGTCTTGAAAGGTGATGATTAGGTAGAAGGGTTAACATATCGATATTAATGTCACCGGTGAGTACCACATCCATTGAAGTATCAGTAGCTCTGGTCAAAGTATCATCTAGTTTGTTCCAGTAATCAACATTACTATCAGGTCTGTATATGCATCCCAGTAAAAGTTTGTGATTATTAATTATTACTCATAACCAGATCAATTCAATATCATCCCTTTCCAATTCAATTCGTCTATTAATCATGATAGTATTTTCATAATAAACAATAATCCCCCCGCCTGGACCTGTAGTTTTATCTTTTCTGTGAGGAGAGGAAGTAAAAGAGTGCATGTGAATGTCGGTGTTAGTTATTAAAGGATTTAGATGGGATTCTGTTATACAAACAATATCAAAATTTTCTAGCTCTGCTTCAATAAGGGGTATTTTGTTTCTAAGAAACCTCACATTTAGATGAACTAGATTTATTTCTGTGTCACAACACCGTATCATAATTATAAGATGCGATATAAGAATAAAAGATAAGTTATCGAATCTAGGAAACGTAATAAAATGATACAAATAAATATGACGAAAGCCATGATAGATATCGAGATATAGTTTGATTGAATATAATAAATATAGCCGGAGGTCAACCTTTTCAAAGATAAGAATACAAACCAAATTAACCATTGTCGATGTGGAAACTATGAACAGGAAAGGATCGGTCAGTCATCCGGCTATAAAGAAATTTCACCGTCGTGATATCTGAAATCCAGTTGAGCATGGATGAGATATTACAGTAACACAAACATAAAACAGCTATCATACACATACACACACAATTTACATCAGAGAAACACATGTTGACAAGAAGAGAAATGAACAAGACACGTCAGGGTGCTTGAAACGCTTCAAGCATAGGCCCTAGGATAATTTATACTAATTTAAAATATCTATCTATACAACAACAACATAAGAGACAAAAAATCGTAAATATTTCATCCTTCACAGGTAACATATATATATGACAATAAGTAAAGTATCTGTGCGTCTTTTTATGGGGGGGATAGGAGAGAAATATTGGCATAGTAAAAGTCAATACATGTATTAAATACACTGAGCCTTCATTTTTGCTGACATATTCCAGGGGTGTAGAGAGCGAAAGTGAGCGTAAGATATCGCGGATGTCTACTGAGTTTGCGTATTGCAGAGTTATCTTCTCTTGGGAGCAGGTATTGATTGTTACAACGTAACAAATTCCCCAAACTGCTCCCGTAGTCGCAAATGGTGCTGGCAAAGAATTTGCATTACCATAGTACATTTACTACGTTGGAGCAAAGTAAGAAAATTTGGTTTTCTGCAATTCATCATCACATTTCTTAAAATAAATAAATACTATTTTATTTTTTAAATTTCATATTTGAGGGAATACAGTCCAAACTTAAATCTGAGGTGATCAAATTCTCGAAGATTAAGTTGTTTGATGGGCCGCTCTTTCTCGATGCGTGACGCATAATTCCAATAAGGGGTTGCCACTAGGACTCCCTTGTATAACTCCATTATATATGTCCATCCTTCCTTACAACATATGCGTTCCATAGCCTACATCTTAAAAATAATAGACACAAGTTTTTTTTATGATATATGACACGAGAGTGATGTATCGAATGCAAGCGACTCTTAACTTGTCTTTTTTCTATTTGTTTTCCCAACACCATTGCAGGGTCCTCCTCTCGCGCACCTATTTAAGTTAGGTCGGGAGCGGTAGCAGATCCAGATATTACACGGGAGTCCATATCATCATGAACTTCATGCTAAGGATTGCTTTGTAGACGTAGAGAGGTATATTTAATACAGTTACATGCTTTTCCTAGTTTATCAATACAACTACAGGGTTTCAATTCCTCGTACAAATGTAGGTCAGGAGCAGAGGCCGCTCCAGAAGTTGCGAAGAATTCTATGTAACCGTGGTCACCGTCTGTTTGACAGTATGGTTTACTGATAGTCTTACAATTTTTGCATCTACCTGTGTTTTCCCGGTGATAAGTACTGTTACATGGCTCTATAGTTTCATAAATATGAATGTCTGGAGCTGAGACAGCCCCGGATTTGCTTCCGACTGATGTGGTGAAGCACAACCCTCTATGAGGTCTTTCGGAACACTGATAGGGCAACAAACAAAGATCCGCCTCAGAGGCCCATGCCCGAACATCAGTAGTTTTCTTTAGTGCAGGGCGTACCAAATTGACCATTTTCACACACGAACTAGTAGTCTTTGGCAATGTATAATGATGGTCATTGATGTCTTCATTGATCGATGAGTCCTGTGCAGACTCAATAATCACTGTTTCGGCTCCATCGTCTGATCTATTGGATGTATTAGGCCAGTATGGCGTTGGTCTTTCTCTTGTTCTGCAATACAAAATGAGACACAGATGTGAGCATTTGTCAGTATTGCACAAAATGCATCAGATTCCTCCACAGCGCATCTAGATAAGCGAAATTATCTCGGGTAAAAGGTTGGTATTGCATAGGACCATTATCAGTGAATTTACATTTCCATCATAAGTTCCTCTACAAGCATTGCGTTCATAAAGCTATGAAGACAATTTGATCAGCGTAATTATGAAGCTTGTTTTCCCGCCTCTAATAACATAAGATAACAGTTAGAAGATATTTTTTTTTGTGACGTTAGGCTGTTCCACGAAACTCGTTTGCACTGCGGACACAGAAACTTCAATATCGGAGCATCCGTATTGAGGTCAATAATAGCTAAATGAACGGCATTTTTTCAATGTTTATGTACCTGCATGAAATTAAGAAAATGACGTTGAATATTTTTATATTAGATAGGCCCTGCATCAGGAAATGTTGAGTTTTTGCGAAAGGCAGATTTATTCATTTTTGTATTAAATACAAAAATGAAATACGAAAATAAAAATGATTATATAACGCAAATTGTACTAACCGTCTTTTGTAGAGAATCAGCAGCACCAACATAGCTAGGATAGCCACGGCACCGACACTGGATCCTATAATGGCCTCGACATAATCTAGGAATCATAAGTGGTATCATGTGAGTAACATACATACATGTATACAGTATAATACAGTTTATATAATGAAAATGTTTGAAAATAAAATAAAAAAGAAGAGGAAAAAAGAAAAAAATATTTTCGAACAAATGGAATACACACTGAATTATCACGGAGAATGATCTGTTTATCTCATAGAATCTTCATTAACACTTATAGCTGCTCAGCATCTAGTTAAAAGTATGTGTTTTCTTTTGTGAATAGAACATCCATAGGCAAGGGAGGGTCAGTAGTATCCAACGTAACACTAAAGACATCATAATTATGATGACGTGCACAATCGGTTCATGGCATTCATAGCCTACATGAACGCAATCTGAATATGGCAGGGTTGTATAGTGACAACGCCCTATAAATGTACCTATTTATAGATATATACAGCAAGGTTGGTTACTGTACTTACTCTTAGATTGTTCCATATTTATTATGGGTACTGCTTTGGGATTACACAGATCAGTCTTTTTGCCCATCACACCTAGGAAATTGATGTATACAAAAACCGTTAAAAATACGTCGTTGTATGTCAAAATAGAGGTCAAGAGTATATATAGTTTATTAACTTTTCCGCGATTACTTAAAGTAAGCAATCATTCGACCATCCTCGACACTCCAGGGATTACGCTCACTTTCACTCTCCGCACCACTGGAATATGTCATAGCAAAGATGAAGGCACATGGCTAGCTATTTGATTTGTCTCAGGAGTAAACACCTGACTAACCGCAGGCTTGATACTTGTCCTTTGAGGATTACAAAGGTTGCGACACCCGACTTCAAAGTCAGTACTTTTTACCGTTATGCGACAGACAGATTCTTTTGATGTACATCAAAGGACAAAACTAGTCTTCTCGTCTTATCCACATTGAGTTGCACACTGAGACTTCAATGTTGCTGTACCATATTCCAGGGGTAAAGAGAGTGAAAGTGAGCGTAATCCCTGGATTATCAAGGATGTCATTTGACATGCATTGTATCACAGAAAAGATGGGCAAGTGTTTATTTGATTGCTCTTTATCTTATCGTAAAACAAAAACAAACAAACAAAAAAAGAAACAAAATGTACCCACAGAAATAACCGAAATTTAGCTATGTAATCTCAGGTATATTACGAGTATAAAGACATTTGAAAAAAAGGGCAACGACCACGACACAAAAATAAATTATCTTGAAGGTGAGGTATCTAAGGCTTATTCGTTTATCAAACGTTTGTAAAACATTAAAATACAATTCAGTATATGTACATGTATCTAGTTTTGCCTTTGATGTCTACTCTGGTTCTGTAAAATGAGATACAACAGCGAACATTTGTCAGTTATGGTCAAAGTTTAAAACATGATGACTAACAAAGCTTAAATGCACTCTAAAATGTTCCATATCGCTACACAGGGTTTTTAGATTGGCAACAGTTTGATAAATCTTCGTCACCACAAAATACAATGAAATAGTGAAATGATAAATGAACTATTTATTCATTAATGCATATAGCACGTACACCAAGTACAATAACAAACAAGTTAGTGGATCCTACACATAACATACTATCAGTACAAAATAAACTAAATACATTTAACCACTTGGCATAATGACGACAATACACGGTTGACCTGTATTAGGTCAACCGGTATAGGGGATAAATATACCCTGGGAAATTATCTCCGTATTTTGAGTGACTACAATTTCACGGGTAAATGGTTAGCACTGTTTGCGACACACTCGTAGAAACATTGACAATTTAAATCTCAGAACAGATGAACGTTTTAAGTACTCGTGACGGCAAATTAATTCAAGTCTGCAGCAACATTAAAATTTTTGTTGTTCTAAGCAATATCACGTGCCTTATATCATACACCGATTTCAATTGAAGGCACGGTAGTCTAGTGGTAGGACGCCGGGTCGTAACCGAAGGGTTGCGGGTTCGAGTCACGGTACGGCACTGTGTTGTATCGTTGAGCAAGATACTTTACCCCGCTTGTTCCAGTCTACTAAGCTGTAAATGAGTACATGGTTGGACAGTGCTAGAACTGTAGAATGCTAGCTGTGAGCCCCGAAATGGCAGCACTCGCTGTATGCTCCCCAGGGAGCTGAGAAAGATATTGACTGGTCGCAAAGGCCCTATAGCCATGGATAATAATTTGTGAACCGCTTTGAGACGACCTACGAACTAGGCTGTGATAAAGCGGTATATAAGAACCTCGAATTATTATTATTTATATTATTATTATTATATGTGACGAATATGTTGTGTTTTTCAAACATTATCAGATTTCAGATTCATTTTTTTTAATTGAATTATCAGGATACAGTTTTCAACTGGCAAAGAAAACATATATCGCAAAGTCAATTTGTAAAATGAAAATTATAAATTAAAGATACCTAACGCTGAATTTGTTTTTAAAAAGATTGTGTCCCATAAATACAATTCAATATAATCTATCTAGTTGTTCCTTTGCTGTCTACTTTGTCTGTTTGCTTCGTTTTTCAGTTCTGTGGTGCCTTTGTGAGGAGGCACTGTGATTTTTATTTTAAAAATATGTTTACCTATAGTAATCTGAGTCCAGATTTTTCAGAATCATATTATTGTCATCCAGTGATGCTAGATTGCGTTATGTAAACAAGACTTGTGATTAATTGTCGTGTCATACCTACTACCATTGTAAAAAGTCGCGTAATTAGAACCAAATAAAATGTGTTGCCATGGTTATTATGACAACAAGTAGTCGTGTTACTGTAACGCGACTAAAAATAACCGGATGGCTAGATATAAACCATCCTCGATATCCAGCAGTTGCGCATCCTTGATATCCATCCCTGGAATATGTCATTGCAAAAATGAAGGCATGCGGCTAGCCATTTGACTGGTGTCAGGTAAAATAACCTGACCAATCACTTGGCTGATACTTGTCCTTTTGGGGATTACAAAGGAGTGACGCCCGACTTCAAAGCCTGCCTTTTTTTACCTTTTGATTCTGTTGATGTACATCAAAGGACCAAACTAGTCATTTCGTCTCATCCACAAGGTGCTGCACACTGAGCCTTCGATTTTGCTATGACATATTCCAGGGGTGTAGAGAGCGAAAGTGAGCGTAACCCCTAGATATCGAGGATGTGTATACAAATTTGTGAAGGTTAGCTTGCATACACCATGTTAAACACAACGGAAGTGCTCGCTTAAAAAACACTCACCGTTTGTGACGCAAATGTATCTATGTGTTTTCTTTGAAGAAGATACTGCTGCTGCTGCTGCTGCTGATGATGATGATAGATGTGAAGTTGATTGTTCGTTCTCTGGCTGAGTAGTAGCTTAAACATGTAATTACAACATCATTATTCATTAAAAGTGACATTTCTTCAAATCAGATATCAATTTTGCAGTATTTTTTTCACTTATTAAAGTAATCTTGTAAGTTTTTATGAAATTATTCCGTATCCTGTTTATCATTTATGAATGGAAATCCCGTGAAATGTCTGAACATGCAAATTTGGATCTTGACCACGACTGACCACACGTGCACGTGACATACTCGATTCGTACCCGAAACGCCGAGTGGTAAGGCAAGTGGGTTTTGTTTTGATAGGAATAATACACCGGCTGGCTATCCGAAATAATTAACAGGAATATAATGTTTATTTATTGCAGTTGTATCGATTGCACTTCTTTCAATTTTAAGTGTCTACATATCGAATTCACTGATAGATATTCTTCATTGGTACCAATTAAATACGGTGTTTGAAATTAATATATATATCCAACAAAATCAATCTCAATATATGTCAGGAATGGTTAATACTATACTTATACCTTGGCAATAATATGAAAATGTCCCATAATATACATAACGGATCTTCCATGAGTATCCATGTAAAATTGAATTTATTGAACGAGTTTAATCAATTCAATATGAAATGGACACGAATGTAGGATTCTGTTAATCACATAACATTCACAATTTGAAAAAAACCTTCAAATGCAAAATGTGTGTTATCAGATGACTCTTTAAAGGGCAAAACTGAAGTAGTTCGACCATAGAATTGTCGTTTATCGCAGTTCAATGTAGTTCCAGAATTAATAAAAAAATAATGCATGGTTTTCTGGAATGCCATAGCAAAATCGAGGCTCTGTGTGCACCACTTTGTGGATGAGACAAGACAATTAATTTGATCCTTTGATGTACACCAAAAGTATCTCGCGGTCGCGTAATGATAAAATAGACTAGACTGGCTTCAAAGTCGGGTGTCGCTTCACTGTAATCTTCGAAGAATATGAATATGTATCAGCCAAGCCAATGGTCAGTTTTTTTACCTGAACAATTTTAATAGCTAGCCAGACTCCTTCAACTTGCTATGCCAAATTCAAGGGGTGCAGAGAGTGAACGTGAGCGTATCCCCCTTGAGTATCGAGGATGTTCACAGTGTAAGGGAAAGATTGATGCGGTACGTGTACTTGTATGAGTGCCCTACCTGTACCGTCCTGGAATTTACAAGTGAATGGTTCTCTATTCCAAAGCCAAATAGATAGATGCGCCGTGGAACAGCCGGTGTCCTGTTCGTACTGATATAAGTGTGGTTCGTAGGCGAGTACTCCGTTGTGGTCCATCATACAGTTAATAGTGGCTCTCACGCAGGTTGCTGATTCCATAACAAAGATATGATCACCATAGGCTGTAAAAAAGGTGAAAGTTACTAAAGTATATATTTTATTTGTAGTACGGGTCAAATAAGTAATAGTTACGGTAGCTTCCCGAACAACACTGGATCCTTGTAAACGTATGTTATAGGATACGAGTTACTTAGAATTTCATACGGGGGAAGGAAGTAATTCTTACATTGTGGACAATATGAACCTTTCAAATTTCATTTTTATTATATATATAATATTTTTAATATTCTTTTAAACATGTTTGTTTTTGCATGTTTTATCGCGTTATTACCAATTGTACAATATTTACTTTTTAACTTTTAAACAGTAAAATTTTGCACATTCATGAACAAAAAATATAGACATCAGGTTATGTACGGTGGCTTATTTGTGCCGTTTTGTTGTTTCGTCTTTTCGATTTGAAAAGACAAGAAGGAGAAACCTTAAATCTTGGTTTTCGTCTATTTAATGTTAAAAGGTTAAATTGTTGTTAAAAATTAAAAATGTCGCGAAAGAAAAATAAATATATCCAGTGATCAAGGTCAATATCAAGGTATCTGGTGCATAATTTTTTTTTTTAAGATTCGGCTTTTAAAAGCAGGATTTCCTTAGCAAATCGTTAACGTAAAATTTACAAAATCTGTTAGTTTTTTATTTCATGCCTTCTGGTGGTCATTTCGAATCATTAAACATGCATTTTAATGTTGCATTCATTGTGTTGTGAATGTAAACAAGATTTTCATTAATTGATCTTTTATGGCATCCGGAGTTGAACAATGGTGACCAGAGCCCATATTAATTAAACTGTTCGTATGCCCAAGCATTGATTCTGTGGTCAAACCAGCTTTTTATAACCCACTTGAATCACGTGACAATGTCAAATTGTAAAGTGTAAATACTATAAATAGTTTTTGACTTTACATCGCTCCAGAATTCTTCCGAATCATAAACAAAATATTAAATTTTATCGATTCATCACCGGAGGAAGATTTTGGGCTTAAGCACAGAGACTGAGTTTGAGCATGAGAACGGTTTCCTGAATATGGGCTCAAGTGTTTCTGTAAGGTGACTACATCTGTTTTCTTGTATCATATTCCATATTAATATCTATACAATAAGGCCCTCACATTTTACTCTAAGTTATGCCTTTTTGATAAAACGCTAGCGTGTTACGAGTCTTTGTTCGGTTTACCTGAAATAAAATATCAATTTTGAAAATACGAAGAGCCAAGAAAAAAGTAAAAACTATAATTGGAATTAAAAATCGATTTAATGGAGGAAATTTTGAACAAAAGACCGCAAAAGTACAAGGAAAATATGACCAGGTGTTCCGGAAGGATACGTCAGCAATTCCACACGCAAATGAAAATTTAGGTCAATACAAAGCTTTGTCACATTCTGTTAGATAACAGTGGATTAGTATCAATATTTGAAACCTCGTGTTGTTAGCTTGTCAATGAACATTTGGAATTTGTCATAGTTAGTGGTGATAATTCTGCGCAAGTCCGTGGAAATGTAATCAACTCCGACATTTATACACCGTAGGCGGAGAAACAGAAATGTTACTACCAAGGAAGGGAAAGTTCGTGAACAGAAAATCAATAATATCGACACATGTGAATACTAAGTCTGTTAATCATGGTGTAAATAATGATCGAGGTAATAAACTGGTGTAGACATTTGGTAGCGTCCTTGATTTCAAGTTCAAGAGGATATTTGTTTATATACGATCTACATAGTCAATACATTTCCCTGCTAGTTCATGTAAAACATTATCGATATAGCTGAATGTAGGGACGGTCATCGTTATCTGTCCTGATCAATTCACTCTCATACCATTTTTTATCTTATTTTTAATGGTCAATCGACAACTATGGTCATTTCGGGCAATGGTGATTTTGTTTTTTAAACAAGCGTGATGTGAGTAGTGTATATAGAATCGGATAACAAGGAATAATTTTAAATTAAGCACTGTATGTGTAAATAATTAAAATATGAAAGAGGTTAAAATAATGAAAGTTAAAGAGATAATGAGTAGAGAATATATAAAATGTGATGTATAGATAACGTCAAATAGGATAAGGTGGCTTAAAAGACTTCAGAGTCAATTAAATAGACCGATGTCCTTCCAAAAGTTAAATAATGACTTAAAGTACACGGAAGTGAAAAGGGTTTTAATATCTGCGACTCGATAGAAATTATCACTAATGTGTCTGAAGTCAGAACAATCTAATAACAAAATGTTCCACTGTAAATGGAGTGTCACATGTGTGGCATGTAGAAGGATCTTCTCGTTTTAAAGGGTACGAATGAGTAGGATAAGTGTGCACAGTACGGAGCCGAGCGAGGAGAACTTCCCCTCAGCGATCTTTCAAAACAATTACAAGTTGACCAGACGTGAGTCACGGTTAGTCCCCACCGGTATGCCATCAGTCTGCTAGTAAGTCTTTTCACCCAACTCAATACAAATTTGGCAACCAGGACTTCATCCTAACCGTTTCATTAGCATTATATTATATGGTTGCCAAAATTAAAATTCAAAGAGAACATCGTTTCGTTAGTAATAATACTAATACGTTTCGAAAAACAATTATCCAAATTAACAGTCACGGCTAGTTATAATGAGTCTTTGACTCAATAAGTTTAACATATAATGTCAATAAAGTATATTAAAAAAGACATAATTATATGAATTAATCCATACCATTTTGTAGATAACAGCAAACGATCGCAGTAGATACATATGATAGCATGAAGAATGATGTACACATCCCCTCCATAATGACGACGATCACTGATCTATGTAAACCTATTTTAACAACGGTGTTGTGAAACCCTTATAAACGAAACATGTATGTTCTAGCATCTGGTTACTAATATCCTGTTTGTGTGTCGTTGTCATGCCATTCCCCCTCCCCCTCCCCCTCCCCGCAATACAGTTTACGGAAGTTGATATTGAACGTTCTGACTAACTATTACCAGTATCATACAATCCTGATTTATCATCCATCGGAAGGTGGTGGAGACAAGATTCTAACTACCAACTTCCGGTATTCGTTTAAGGACAACATCTGAATGGCCTATCAACAAAAATAAGTCCTGAATGTAAACGTTGAAAATTTTAAAAATAAAGTAATCACATATCTTAAGTATATCGTAGAGGACGCTCATTGATCAGCATTGCCTTACTCAACGCCACCGAGGCAGACGACACCGACGACAACTCTCGGTTTTATCTATGAAGTCACACATTGCCAGGCAATTGCGATCACGGTTTGATACTGTATGAAGCAAAAATTTACAATTTAAGTCTCGTATAGTTATTGCCTTTCTACATTTTTTTTAGTGAAGTTTCCTTTGTCAATTTTTATTACTACATTATAATCTCCTCTGGGACTGCCTTATACATATTCTATTGTACATGCACCAGATAAACACAAGTTGTTGTACTGGATGCTACTACGCACATTGCTTTCAACCAATAGACAAAAACGAAATACGACAGAAAATAATAAATCCTATTAATATACAAATTTTGTGTGTTTGAATATTTCGTCCCCGCGGATGGCACTGTGGATAGCGGACTTGTCTTTAACTAAGGCAGCCGTGGTTCGATTCCCCGATCGGACTTGAAAAGGCATGGGGTCACCTGTTAAATCACAGACCAACAATAGTGACTAATATAAGTTATAAAAATTTGTTTCGTAATTGTTGTAAACTAAATAAAGTTTATATTCTATTATAATATATATACAATGTAAACTTTACTGTATATTTACTCGTCCCTTTAACATCTATGGTCATTTAAGGACGTGTCAGGTTTTGTGAGACCAGTACCCGTCGGCTGTCCCATGTAAGCGTCGAACATACATTAAGGCTGTCTATATAACATACATTAAGGCTGTCTATATAACATACATTCAGGCTGTCAATATAACATACATTAAGGCTGTCTATATAACATACATTAAGGCTGTCTATATAACATACAGTAAGGCTG
>NW_018405627.1:872972-873425 GCF_002113885.1 Mizuhopecten yessoensis
TGTCTATATAACATACAGTAAGGCTGTCTATATAACATACAGTAAGGCTGTCTATATAACATACATTAAGGCTGTCTATATAACATACAGTAAGGCTGCCTATATAACATACATTAAGGCTGTCTATATAACATAAAGTAAGGCTGTCTATATAACATACAGTAAGGCTGTCTTTATAACATACAGTAAGGCTGTTTATATAACATACATTAAGGCTGTCAATATAACATACAATTAGGCTGTCTATATAACATACATTAAGGCTGTATAGATAACATACATTAAGGCTGTCTGTATAACATAAATTAAGGCTGTCTATATAACATACAATAAGGCTGTCACAATTAGGCTGTCTATATAACATACATTAAGGCTGTCTATCTAACATACATTAATGCTGTCTATATTACATACATTAAGGCTGTATAGATAACATACATTAAGGCTGTCTGT
>NW_018405627.1:877807-886986 GCF_002113885.1 Mizuhopecten yessoensis
GTAAGGCTTTCAATATAACATACATTAAGGCTGTCAAGATAACACACACTAAGGCTGTCTATATAGCATACATTAAGGCTGTCTATATAACATACATTAAGGCTGTCTATATAGCATACAATAAGGCTGTCAATATAACATACATTAAGGCTGTCAAGATAACACACACTAAGGCTGTCTATATAACATACAGTAAGGCTGTCTATATAACATACATTAATGCTGTCTATATAACATACATTAAGGCTGTCTATATAACATACATTGAAGCTGTCAATATAACATACATTAAGGCTGTCTATATAACATAAATTAGGCTGTCTATATAACATACATTAAGGCTGTCAATATAACATACAATAAGGCTGTCTATATAGCATACATTATGGCTGTCTATATAACATACATTAAGACTGTCAATATAGCATACAGTAAGGCTGTCAATATAACATACATTAAGGCTGTCAAGATAACACACACTGAGGCTGTCTATATAACATACACTAAGGCTGTCAATATAACATACATTAAAGCTGTCTATATAACATAAATTAAGGCTGTCTATATAACATACATTAAGGCTTTCAATATAACATACATTAAGACTGTCAAGATAACATACATTAAGGCTGTCTATATAACATACATTAAGGCTGTCTATATAACATACAGTAAAGCTGTCTTTATAACATACAGTAAGGCTATGTATAGAACATACAGTAAGGCTGTCTATATAACATACATTAACGCTGTATATATAACACACACTAAGGCTGTCAATATAACATACATGAATGCTGTCTATATAATATACATTAAAGCTGTCTATATAATATACATTAAGGCTGTCTATATAACATACATCAAGGCTGTCTATATAACATACAATAAGGCTATCAATATAACATACGATAAGGCTGTCTATATAACATACAATAAGGCTGTCTATATAACATACATTAAAGCTGTCAATATAACATACATTCCGGCTGTCAATATAACACACATTAATGCTGTCAATATACATATTTATTATATAATATAAGGCTTCTGCAGTGCAATAAAGGGGTGCAATAAAATTGATATTGAACGTGTGCAATAAAGATGCAAATGAGCGCGCGACACCGTGGGAACTAGATCGTATTCCTACGCACTACTACTACTACTATAGTATAGGCCTACTACAACATGGCTGACGTAAACATTGGGGATTCTGTTCGAATTGACGGCAAAGGTAGGGGCACAGTACAAGAACTTGTTCCAATGGGATTTGCAACATTTTATAGAGTTTTAATCGAGGGAAGTGATATTGAGGTTGACTTGCCAGGTGATCGGTTAGAGCCAATACCCCAGACTATGACTCAGTCGTCCTCGCTACCACAAAAGCAGACGACACCCAACCAAACTCAAAGGTTTGTTCCGGTCCAACAAACGGAAATTGGGTCATTCATTGAACAACAATCAAATAAGAACACTCTACTGAAAACGTGGAATGACATGAAAGTATTGAAAGCCTTTTTCGAAACTCCAGAAATCAACGAATCCCGAAGTATTCAAAACATACCCCCTCCCGAATTATCTCCGTTGCTTTCCCAATTTTTCATGAGTGTCCGAAAAGTGGACGGTTCTGAATATGAACCAAACAGTCTCAGATCTATGATGTCAAGCTTTGATCGCCAGCTACGCCGATTTAATTATGGTCATGCTATTATTACTAGTCCCCTGTTTGCCCAGGTTAGAGAAGTGTTGAAAAGTAAACAAAAACAGTTAAAACGCGATGGAAAAGGTAACCTTGACAACCGTAGTGATGCTATCAGCGACGAGGAGATCGACGTTTTGTGGAGAAAAGGTCAATTTGGAACTCAAAACCCTGACGCTATTTTACAGACACTTTGGTTTTTCAATACAGTACATTTTGGTTTACGGGGATCAGCGGAGCATCGCGATATGTGCTGGGGGGACGTTACACTACAAAACCACACTGACGGACATGAATATCTAGAGTTTACGGAAAGACAAACAAAAACCAGGACAGGGGAGAACACCCGTGATGTACGCAAAGTAAAACCAAAATTGTGGGCAAACACTGAAAATCCCGAAAGGTGTCCTGTTCATGTTTACAAATGCTATGCAGATATGAGACCTACGACTTACTGTAAAGGATCAGATCCATTTTATATAGCTACTACAACAAAAAGCTCACCTGGAAGTCATGAGACTTGGTTCAAGCGCCAACCCGTTGGTATCAACAAGCTAAAATCCATGATGCAACGTGCCATAAAGGGAGCAGGAATCCAAACTGACAAACACTTGTCAAATCACAGTGCGAGGAAATATCTTGTCCAGAAATTGAACGATAATAACATCCCCGCTAACCATATAATGCAAATTTCTGGTCACCGAAACATTTCTTCTATTAATAATTATTCACACATCAACACGAATCAACACAAAGAAATCTCCAAAATACTGCACGGAAATCCAACAGCACCTGAGACCGGATGCAACACAACATCACTGACACAACAATCAATGGCGTGTAACCAGTCAACTTCCTCTGTTGTCAGGGTCCAGGGCGGTTTCCAAAGTATCTTTTCAGGTGCTGTCACAGGAGGAAACATACAAGTTCATGTTTACCAAGGACCTCCTCTGAAAAAACGCGCCCGTGTTATAGAAAGTGACAGTGATTCTCAGTAGGCCTAATATCCAACACATGTGTTTTCGGTTTCCGACGACCTTCACAGTGCGCGCGCTCTTACACTGTTCATGACGTCACCGATGAAAAAAAACAGTTTTTTTCCGAAGCGAAAAAAAAGAAGTCATATTTTGTAAACTTTTATTATTTCAATTGTTATCACAATTAAAATGATCGTTAAAAGTAAAACTGTTGGCCATTTATTATTCTGATAAAATTCTGCGGACTACTTTTGTTAGCGGAACATGCTCTCAAATTAGTATATGTGATGCGTCCTTTCTCGTCGTCATTGCATATAGAGACGTTAGTATTAAAACCACTTATGTAGGTAGGTTTCTCAAATTATATAATAAATAGAATCTAACACTCGTGTTCATGTTATATTGAATTTATTGAACTCGTATATTAATTTCATATGAAATTAATATACTCGTTCAATAAATTCAATATAACATGAACACTCGTGCTAGATCCTCTATATATGTAACATACATTAAGGCTGTCTATATAACATACATAAAGGCTGTCAATATAACATACATTAAGGCTGTCAATATAACATACATTAAGGCTGTCAATATAATAGCACTTATGGCAATACACCATATAGTGCCGTTATCAGAGGGCGCATGCTTTATTGGTGTTGTGGAACCTGAAGCCTACTTGGCGGAAGTTATAAGGGTTATCTCCCTTGTTAAATGACAACCAATTTGGAAGAGAGCCATCCGAGGAAATAAGGCTGAGTTTATCAAAGATTTACTAGCTTAAATACTTTATTTTTTCACCCTCCCATAATCCCCCCTTTGGGATCTTTTTTTCTGCTGTTGTTTTTCTTTTTGTTCCAGCTTTGGTGTCAAAAGGCAGGATTGTCGTAACTCCTGAACCTTTTCTATGACTAATTCACAGCACCAATTGGAAAATATTCATATGGCATATTTCGCGGTACAAGCTTTCATAAACTCATTGGACTTGTTCATTCATTGATTATTGAGTTATTGATTTATAGTGATTGATTTATATTGCTTATATTGATGTGAATCAGTTGATATCTGTTTCCCAGTATCAACTGATCATTATTGTCATCTGATTGATTTGTAGTCAGCTGAAATCTGTTTCCCAGGATCAGCTGATTAATTGATTCGAATTATATTGCCTTATTGGTTGAGAACTGGTTCCCAGAATCAATCAATTAAATTGTTGATTGAAATAGAAATTTATTGATGGCGTGCCATTATGGTCTATTGGCAGACCGGCCGCTATATCTATTCAATAAAGCTGTGACCCTTAAATCCAAATTAAGATTTTGTTATATGTGCATCTATTGATAACATACATTAAGGCTGTCAATATAGCATACATTCCGGCTGTCTATATAACATACATTAAGGCTGTCTATATAACATACAATAGGGCTGTCAATATAACATACATTAAGGCTGTCAATATAACATACATTCAGGCTGTCAATACATACATTCAGGCTGTCAATATAACATACATTAAGGCTGTAAATATTCCATACAATAAGGCTGTCAATATTACATACATTGAGGCTGTCAATATTACATACATTGAGGCTGTTAATATAACATATATTAAGGCTGTCAATATAACATACTTTAAGGCTGTCAATATAACATACATTAAGGCTTTCAATATAACATACATTAAACCAATGACAATCAAGGAAAAACAGACCATAGATAATATACTACAATATACGTACATGTATGTATAGAGGTTCAATACATACATATCTACTATTTTGCAAGAGGTGTAGGTTTTGTTGATACCTATTATACTTATAACTTAGTTTTTATTTGATAAAACACTACCAACAGAAACTCTTCATTACTAAACACAGGTTTATACTGATGACGCAACCAGTAAGAGTTGAGTGGTTGGTTGTACAGGGTTTAAGGTCCAATCGACAGCTAAGGTCATTTAAGGATGTGATGGTTAGAGTCAAAACATTGTACTAAATGTAGTATACAGAGTTGTAGGTTCTGCACATGTGCCGGATACTGATTACGTGTATGTGTACACAGCTTGCGCACATACATTTTAATGCGTACTGTATATTATGTAATATAATTTGTGTACCGTTGATATGGAGAAATATTGCTTGCTAAGGCGAGAAATTGGTTGCTAAGGAAAATAAGGTGGTATTCAAGCATGCTGCAAGATTCAAATTAAACAATTATTACTTTACAACTTTGGAAACTATTTTTAACAAACGGTTTATACAAAATGTTATGGTACACACCGATCACTAAAATGGGCATATATACTATATATGATAGGTAGGTTGCCTGTTGTGTTTCTAGGCAACGCAATATCGGAATTTCTTGAAACTGCATTTGTTTATAAATGTCCTTTGGTATAAAAATTAAGGAAATTCAAGGTGGGGGCCAAAAGTAGCCTTTAATGCATCTGGTCCATTAAAGAAAACCCGGTAAAATGATCAACAAAAAAAAATCTTACTTTAATAACAACTATAAAATACATAGTGTATAAAATGCTTATCTGATTAGGTTCCTGAACGGACCTTTTAAAATTACTATTTTACTAATGGCCACACTCAAGTGCTTGGGGTGCAATCAATATAAGGTATTGTGATGTTTCCTGTAGGCCTGCGTTGTTTGTCTTTACAGCATGGGCATTGAGAAAGAATACTATCATACCATCCATACAGAAGAATAAATATTTTGATCAGAATATTAACATGACATCAAAATAGATCCCCAAGTTTCTCTCGTGCCTAATTATGTTGTCCTGGCGCGCGCTATAATATTACCCTCACGTTATTGAGTTAAGGGTCGTTAATATACAAACGTTTATTTTCATTTACATTGCTGTAAAATGTCGCGTTTTATTAAAGTGTTAACAGTTGTGTTAGTTCTAAGTAAATTACAATAAAAAATAAACTTTATTTATTTGAAAACCCACGTGGTCAAAGGTCAAAGGTTATTGATTTAACAAAGAAAATTATCAGGTTCAAAACAGTTGTGTAATGTTGTACACCTGTTCAACTCAGCCAATCCGTACAGACCTTCAAAGCGTTTAGTGTTAATGATGATTATAATAATAATATTTGTTCAGGTAAACTAAAGGGGAGACAATTCACGTATATCACATATTGTAAATTGGACATAAATATGTATATTATCACAGATGGTATTTATAACTTATTCAAGTCATATAGAACTTTTAGTAATTAGTCAGAGTGTTAAAAACTGAATTGGATTAGATTAATTTTGGCCTTTCCTTTTGAGATGACCCATGAAGTCATATTGTGGCTTAATTCCAATGCGGTCCGCATACAATACAATTAATGAATTGTCATCTTCGGTGCTTGGGTTTTAATTGTTTTTGTTAAAATGGTAAGAACAGCCATGAGTTTTGAGCTTATTTAAAATATACCTGATACATTGGTAGGAGAGTTAAAGTTGTCGATTTCAGATATGTGTCAATTACAAAGAAACCATGACACGTGACGTTGCACTCTAACAAACAATAACACGTCACTAAGTAATGGATAATGACCTCAACCCTGGATTTCTTCTGAATACAACCCAGAGCATGAGGGCGTTAGCCCGAATCTCTGGGTTGTATGCAGAAGAAATTCAAAATTGAGGTCATTATCCGACTTAAACCAATGTGATTCTTTGTTTAAATAAATACCACATGTAAAATAAATACCAGCCGCCACGGTTCACCAGTCACGCACACTTTGCAAGGTGTGGAACTGCGGCATAACACGACTGCTCCTTCCCATAAACAGTCGAGATGTTAGATTGCAATTCACTCTGAATAAAATATAAACCCCGAATAATCAATTACTGAAAGGGCACCACTCCATCAGTAGTTATCGTGATGAAGATTTCTATGTCTGAGCTGATTTATTTTTCGGCGGGCAGTGTATAGGTATCGAGTTCGATCCCTATAACTTTTGTTCATTTCTATTGTGTTTTTGTTTTACAACAATTCTATTTGTGTATAACGTTTGTAGAATAGGACATTCTTCATGATAGAATATTCCGTCTTTGCGTAAGGCAGAGTTATCTTCTCTTGGGAGCATGTATTGATTGTAACGTCACTTGTTTGTGAGAGTAACGTCATCAATTTTTGAGAAAACGACGTAATTTTCTCACGCAAACCAATGACGTAACAATCAATACCTGCTCCCCAGAGAAGATAACTCTGCATTACGCAAAGACGGAATACAAGCAAGGATTTATATTTATCTTCAATTTGGATGCAAAAATAACTGACTTCAGTCTCATATCTATGGTAGTAGGGGTTATCCGAAACATTTACATTTGATTGGTCTTTGAATTTTTGTGTGCATGTTTTAAAGGTATTTTGGCAGTGAAATATTGGAAACTTTCATCTTGTCTTTTTCATCTTGCCGATCTGATTAAATTGTTAAATTACAAATAGAAAGAGAACTATGTTATGAATTTCGAATGGTGATATGTTATAAAATGTATGTTTGGAAATAATAACTTAAGGAACTAACACGTTCAATAAGAATTTTTGAAAGGGGAAATTAGCTGCAGATGAAAAAATTAACCCCCATCCCCCGGCAACACCAACCCACTCCTTCCCAACTGATTCATAGTCTTTGAGCACATTGGTTATCAAATTATAAAAATATTCATAGTGAAAACGATGTTTTAAAGCTTTTATTAAAAAAGTATTTAATCAAATTGGTTCTTAAATTGTAAAAATATTTATCTGATTAAAATATTAGAAACAATGAAATAAAAATAATGACCCGTCTTTGACGGGATTCGAACTCAGATCAGTGGACTGGTGATTTGTTATGAGACACGACGTCACGTGGTCATCTCCAACGCATGGAAAAATGGATTACGACTCTGACAGTATCCTAAGTCAGATATTGGATTCGTATATATGAGGGTTAAATTTACCAACGGGAGAACGAAAGTGTTTTTGACGCAAAATTCAATCGTCTGTACCGAAAAGGAGACAGAAAATGCAGAAAACACCAAAGTACCAGGATACATGGATACTAGAACTGCTGACATGGATATTGGCTTCGGCTCATGTAAACGTCGAAAGAAATTAATATGATATGTGATATTGTCATCCCTTTGTTTTCGATTAATTATTCCACATACATATTAATAGCTGCTATTTTGTGCTTAAAAATCTATAAAAAAAATTACCGCATGTGTCCAATCACCATGGGCACAGAATAATTGTTTGGGTATAAATGTACGGAACTTGTATATAAAAAAAAGATGTTTGTACTCTAAATCAGAATGAGATTCATCAGCCGTTAAAGGTGATTTTCTATATTCTTTTATCCCTGGATCAAAACAGTTATATCAAACAATGTATTCACTTCCATTTGATGAAATCCTCTGATTATTCGTTTCTTGTCTGTTTTCTAAAAACTTTTTAATCATTGGTTATGTTGCAATCATTCAATGTTGCATACACTGCATACTCGTAACTTTTCTATCAAAACCAATGTCACTTCAATGTACTGTACTCGTGTCGTGTATTATCTGTGTGTGATTCAGATTTCAGATTTCAGATTTTATTTCCAACACTCAGACACATGAAAATGGGTAACATGAGGTACAAGTACATGAATTCATATATATAAATTATGACAGGAGGGGCAGGTGCATGCATGTATATTTGTGTGTGTGTGTGTGTGTGTGTGTGTGTGTGTGTAATTATTTACATGTTTGTTTCTTTCGCAGCTAAGGAGGACAGGAAGTGAACAGAGTACGATTTGGTGGTTCTCAGTAAAAACTGATCAAATATTTTTGAGGCAGAGATAGCAGCCGGTGTTAGCTCCAGTGACACCGACTTTTTGCTATTAAGCATTTGAACCGCATGATGGTGACATTGGAAACAATGAAAAAAATGAAACTAATTATTGTAATTAAGATACAATCAAATTTATTCCTTTCTATTGTTTTGTGTTCTTTTCAATTTTATGTTCAGTTTTTATACAGTGGTGAAGTGTGGAGTCAGTTAGGTCATCTATTTATTCAGGCCTTTGTATTCATAATGCCCACTTTCATTCAGTGACATAAAGGCCCATTGTGTTAATAATGTCCAGTTCTTTGTAAATATAATATACACTGGCATGGAAATACAGGGACATTATGAGAGATAATGTACGTTACCAACAAAAGTACAATGGTTTAACCAACAATGACACGTCACTCTCACCGACCATAAAACGTCACTCTAACAGACAATAACACATCACGATAACAAACAATAACACATCACTCTAACAAACAATAACACGTCACTCTAACGAACAATAACACGTCACTCTAACAAACAATAACACGTCACTCTAACGAACAATGACACATCACTCTAACAAACAATAACACATCACTCTAGCAAACAATAACACGTCACTCTAACAAACAATAACACGTCACTCTAACAAACAATAACACATCACTCTAACAAACAATAACAC
>NW_018405627.1:889131-890418 GCF_002113885.1 Mizuhopecten yessoensis
TCACTCTAACAAACAATAACACATCACTCTAACAAACAATAACACATCACTCTAACAAACAATAACACGTCACTCTTAACGACAATAACATGTCACTCTAACAAACAATAACACGTCACTCTAGCAAACAATAACACGTCACTCTAACAAACAATAACAGCTCACTCTAACAAACAATAACACGTCACTCTAGCAAACAATAACAGCTCACTCTAACAAACATTATCGCACCTCGGATAAAAATGTCAAAAAAACATTGGTTTAGAGCTGTCACGTGGTGACCCTCTAATTTTCTATAGAGGGTCAGTAGGATTCCATTATGGGGCAATATGGCCGTTTCAAAACTAAAACAACAGATACGGGTACCTGAACATTTATAAAAGTTGATTAAATTTGTTAAATATTCATTTTGTTTTGTTATGCATTACATCATTTTCATTTTAAGCAGAAAGGGTCCTCGAGGCGATAAATTCGTTATATAGTCAGTTACTGACCCTCTACAGAACCTTAGAAGGTCAGTAAGATGTATAGGAAGCTCGGGCTCCGCCCTCGCCCCCTATAAATCTAACTGACCCTTTATGGTTCTGTAAAGGGTCAGTAACTGACTTTATAACTATAAATAACACGTCACTCAAACAAACAAGGACACGTCACCCTAACAAACAATGACACATCACTCTAACAAACAATGACACGTCACTATCAAACAAGGACACGTCACTTACAAACAGTAACAGCTCACTCTAACAAACAATAACACGTCACTCTAACAAACAATAACAGCTCACACTAACAAACAATGACACGTCACTATCAAACAAGGACACGTCACTTACAAACAGTAACAGCTCACTCTAACAAACAATAACACGTCACTCTAACAAAAAATAACCCGCTACTCTAACCAACAATAACACGTCACTCTAACAAACAATAACAGCTCACACTAACAAACAATGACACGTCACTATCAAACAAGGACACGTCACTTACAAACAATAACAGCTCACTCTAACAAACAATAACACGTCACTCTAACAAAAAATAACCCGCTACTCTAACCAACAATAACACATCACTCTAACAAACAATAACAGTTCACTCTAACAAACAATGACACGTCACTCTAACAAACAATAACACGTCACTCTAACAAACAATAACACTTCAATCTAACAAAAAATAAACCGCTACTCCAACTAACAATAACACGTCATTCTAACAAACAATAACAGCTTACTATAACAAACAAAGACACGTTACTCTAACAAACAATGACACGTCACT